>NC_086454.1:295728850-296006350 GCF_028390025.1 Pseudophryne corroboree
CCCCCATAGAAAGGGAAGTAGTGGTAGCGGCAATTCACAAGCTATTTCTCCAGCAGGTGGTGGTAAAGGTTCCCCTTCTTCAACAGGGAAAGGGATACTATTCCACAATATTTGTGGTACCGAAACCGGACGGTTCGGTCAGACCTATATTAAATTTAAAGTCCCTGAACATTTATCTGAAAAGATTCAAGTTCAAAATGGAATCGCTCAGAGAGGTCATTGCAAGCCTGGAAGAGGGGGATTTTATGGTGTCTCTGGACATCAAGGATGCTTACTTGCATGTCCCCATTTATCCGCCTCATCAGGAGTACCTCAGATTTGTGGTACAGGACTGTCATTAACCAATTCCAGACGTTGCCGTTTGGGCTCTCCACGGCACCGAGAATATTTACCAAGGTAATGGCAGAAATGGTGGTGATCCTGAGAAAGCAAGGAGTCACAGTTATCTCATACTTGGACGATCTCCTCATAAAGGCGAGGTCAAGGGAGCAGTTGCAGATCAGCGTAGCGCACTCTCAGGAAGTGTTGCAACAGCATGGCTGGATTCTGAATATCCCAAAGTCGCAGCTGATTCCTACGACGCGTCTGCCCTGTCTGGGCATGATTCTGGACACAGACCAGAAGAAGGTGTTTCTCCCGACGGAGAAGGCTCAAGAGCTTGTGACTCTAGTCAGAGACCTCTTAAAACCGAAACAGGTGTCGGTGCATCACTGCACGCGAGTCCTGGGAAAGATGGTGGCATCGTACGAAGCCATTCCCTTCGGCAGGTTCCATGCGAGGATCTTTCAATGGGATCTGTTGGACAAATGGTCCGGATCGCATCTTCAGATGCAGCGGCTGATCATTCTGTCCCCCAGGGCCAGGGTGTCTCTTCTGTGGTGGCTACAGAGTGCTCACCTTCTCGAGGGCCGCAGGTTCGGCATACAGGACTGGGTCCTGGTGACCACGGATGCGGGCCTCCGAGGGTGGGGGGCAGTCACTCAGGGAAGAAACTTCCAAGGGTTGTGGTCAAGTCAGGAGGCTTGTCTGCACATAAATATCCTGGAACTAAGGGCCATATTCAACGCCCTGAGTCAAGCGGAGCCCCTGCTTCGCAACCAACCGGTGCTGATTCAGTCAGACAACATCACCGTGGTGGCTCATGTAAACAGCCAGGGCGGCACAAGAAGCAGAGTCGCGATGGCGGAAGCCACCAGGATTCTTCGGTGGGCGGAGAATCACGTGCAAGCACTGTCACCAGTGTTCATTCCGGGGGTGGACAACTGGGAAGCAGACTTCCTCAGCAGGCACGACCTTCACCCGGGAGAGTGGGGACTTCATCACGAAGTCTTCATTCAGATTACAAATCGATGGGAACTGCCACAGGTAGACATGATGGCGTCCCGTCTCAACAAAAAGCTACAACGGTATTGCGCCAGGTCAAGAGACCCTCAGGCGATAGCTGTGGACGCCCTGGTAACACCGTGGGTGTTCCAGTCGGTCTATGTGTTTCCTCCTCTTCCTCTCATACCCAAGGTGCTGAGAATCGTAAGAAGAAGAGGAGTGAGAACAATACTCATTGTTCCGGATTGGCCAAGAAGGCCTTGGTACCCGGAACTGCAAGAAATGCTCACAGAGGACCCATGGCCTCTGCCTCTCAGACAGGACCTGTTGCAACAGGGGCCCTGCCTGTTCCAAGACTTACCGCGGCTGCGTTTGACGGCATGGCGGTGGAACGCCGGATCCTAGCGGAAAAAGGCATTCCGGAGGAAGTTATTCCTACGCTGATAAAGGCTAGGAAGGACGTGACAGCAAAGCATTATCACCGCATATGGCGAAAATATGTTGCTTGGTGTGAGGCCAAGAAGGCCCCTACAGAGGAATTCCAACTGGGCAGATTTCTACACTTTCTACAGTCTGGAGTGACTATGGGCTTGAAGTTGGGGTCCATAAAGGTCCAGATTTCGGCCCTATCCATTTTCTTTCAAAAGGAACTGGCGTCTCTTCCTGAAGTTCAGACGTTTGTTAAGGGAGTGCTGCATATTCAGCCCCCAGTGGCACCTTGGGATCTCAACGTGGTGTTGGGTTTCCTAAAATCCCACTGGTTTGAACCACTTAAGACCGTGGAGCTAAAGTATTTCACGTGGAAGGTGGTCATGCTATTGGCCTTAGCTTCGGCTAGGCGTGTGTCAGAATTGGCGGCTTTGTCATGTAAAAGCCCCTATCTGGTTTTTCATATGGACAGGGCAGAATTGCGGACTCGTCCCCAATTTCTGCTAAAGGTGGTGTCATCTTTTCATTTGAACCAACCTATTGTGGTGCCTGCGGCTACTCGTGACTTGGAGGATTCCAGGTTACTAGATGTAGTCAGGGCTTTGAAGATTTATGTAGCCAGAACGGCTGGAGTCAGGAAAACTGACTCGCTGTTTATCCTATATGCCCCCAACAAGTTGGGGGCTCCTGCTTCAAAGCAAACCGTTGCCCGCTGGATCTGTAACACGATTCAGCAGGCTCATTCTGCGGCTGGATTGCCGCATCCAAAATCAGTGAAAGCCCATTCCACAAGGAAGGTGGGCTCTTCTTGGGTGGCTGCCTGAGGGGTCTCGGCTTTACAGCTTTGCCGAGCTGCTACTTGGTCGGGTTCAAACACATTTGCAAAATTCTACAAGTTTGATACCCTGGCTGAGGAGGACCTTGAGTTTGCCCATTCGGTGCTGCAGAGTCATCCGCACTCTCCCGCCCGTTTGGGAGCTTTGGTATAATCCCCATGGTCCTTACGGAGTTCCCAGCATCCACTAGGACGTTAGAGAAAATAAGATTTTACTCACCGGTAAATCTATTGCTCTCATAGTCCGTAGTGGATGCTGGGCGCCCGTCCCTAGTGCGGACTTTCTGCAATACGTGTACATAGTTATTGCTTAATAATGGATTATGTTATGTTGGCATCCATTGTTGATGCCCTGTTGTTGTTCATACTGTTGACTGGATAAGTGTATCACAAGTTATACGGTGTGATTGGTGTGGCTGGTATGAGTCTTACCCGGGATTCCAAAATCCTTTCCTTATAATGTCTGCTCTTCCGGGCACAGTTTCCTTAACTGAGGTCTGGAGGAGGGGCATAGAGGGAGGAGCCAGTGCACACCAGATAGTACTAAATCTTTCTTTGGAGTGCCCAGTCTCCTGCGGAGCCCGCTATTCCCCATGGTCCTTAACGAGTTCCCAGCATCCACTACAGACTATGAGAAATAGATTTACCGGTGAGTAAAATCTTATTTTTCCCCGCATGCAATTTTTTTTTTTTTTTAAATCAAGTGATTTTTATTGAATTTTGCATCACATAAACATAACAAAACAACAACAGTAAAATTAACTGTAACAATTGCCATCAATAAACAGACATTTTCAGTTCACGTTTCGGTGTGCGTGTTGATTCTTTTCACACATATATCCACGACAAAGAATATCAATATTATCAAGAATGTCGCTCAAGTGCTCAATACCGACCCGCCCAGCCACGTGCTACACCAGCGATCCCACCTCTCCGTAAATCGAGAGGTGGAACCCCGTATCTTATACATATGTCTCTCATGACGAATTACCTCGTTCACCAACGCCCTCCACTGCTCCACCCTAGGTACATCAGCTGAGAACCAGACCCTAGCGATAATAACCTCTGCTAGCGTAGTGAGACACAGGACATATTTGTACAGTAAAACAGAGTGCGTTTCCTCGAGATCTAATCCAAATAGGCATATACCAGGATCTAAGGTAGGGAGGGACGGAGCAGTCATGGTCACATCACACCACACTTTACGCCAGAAAAGGGAAATCTCAGGGCAATCCCAAAGCAGGTGCCAGAATCCGGCATCGGCAGCCCGGCACCTGGGGCAGTTAGAATCTTCCCTAAGACCAGCCCTCTGCATAGTGACTGGGGTACGATACACCCTGTGCAGAATATAGAAAAAAACTTGCTTATATCTTATACATGGCGTAGTGTATTTAAGGGAACCCAAAATCTGGAGCCACTGCTCATTGGACAAAGGTCCCAAATCAGTCTCCCATTTAGTACGAAGATTATTTAATAGATCGGGGTAGCTTCTATTATTCAAAGCAGCATATATGGTAGATATTTTCCCCCTGTGGCTCAGAGAAGTAAGAATCATCCTAACAGGTGAGTCAACGATCAGTGGTGGGCCGTGAGGGAACTGGGTCTGCACAGCATGCCTAAGCCGAAAATATCGGAATAAAGCAGTGTTAGGTACGTCAAATTCGATCCTCAATTGCTGAAATGATTTTAGCACTCCATTATGGTATAGTTGATTCAATACTATGACTCCTCTAGTAATCCATATATTATCTAATGACATCTCATATAGCTCAGGGTATGCACTATTGAACCACAATGGAGTACAGGTATCGTGTCCCCCCCAGTCATATAAAGTATGCGCATAGCGCCAGATAAGCAAGGCTTGACGTAACAGGGGAGGCAAACCAGAAGCTAAGAGACCAGAGAGAAGAAGCTGAAGAGGAGAAAGCAGGAGAGCACCCCGCCCGCTCAGCCAGAAACCCCCCCATTGTTGTGCCCAGAGAATCCCCAATCCATTCACTCAGATGGGACAGCTGTGCCGCCACATAGTATAGTCTGAGATCAGGAAGACTTGCCCCACCGGAAAGCTGAGATCTGCATAGTGTCCTGATAGAGACTCGCGCCGGCCTGCCACCCCATATAAATGAGAACAGAACGCCCTCACTAATTGGGGTTCCCGGTCACTCTACGAAGAAAACGACACCAAAAAAACATAAAAAACTCATGTCGACCTTTTTCCATGTCGACCTTGTTCCTGTCGACCTTTTGTCCATGTCGACCTAAGGTGTGTCGACCAATTGGCGTCGACCTAATGTGTGTCGACCTTTGTGCTGTCGACCCTCAGTCCCAGACCCATTACAGGTGTAGCAGGGGACCGGGCCAGAAAACGGGCAGCGTGACGGAGAACCTCATTGTTATATGGCGGGGGGACATAGACGGCCAAAATATGAAACAATCTGCTATTAATATGGGCACGTAAGAAGACGTATCTGCCATATTGGTCAGTTTCGCACTCATCCAAGTGAAATTGTACGGATCTTCTAATCAATACAGAAACACCCCTGGCATTAGAGAAGGTGGAATGATACACGTGACTAACCCATGGTTTCTTAAGCGCCAACACCCTACCTCCATGCAAATGAGTTTCAGAGAGACAAATTATGTCCGCCTGGTATTTTTTAACCTGAGTCAGGACTAGTGATCTTTTAATTTTTTCGTTCAGTCCCCGAACATTCCAGCTGAGCAGACGGAGCCCCTCAGAGACAGCAGACATAGAAATCATAGAGGAAAGGGGCGACAGGATAGAACAGAGAGACATACATCAAAACCTGGCAACGCAGCATAGCAAGGCTGAGCAAGCGGTAAATAGGGACAGGAGCAACCAGTCCCCCTACGTCCCAGGAGACACAAGAAAACAGCAATATCATACATAAATAACGTATCAGGGCAAAGTACGCACAGAACTAAAAAATGATGGCTTAGAAAAAAACAAACTAACCCCCCCCCCCCCCCCCCCACCCACACCCACCCTGTATCACCTTGCGAACTTAAGGCATACCTGGATCCCATAACTCCCACTAAGTAACCAAACTAAGGGATAGGGTCTAACCAAAAAAGCCCAAGGAAAAGCCCCTACACTATCTTCGGCAAGAGCTCTCCACATCGTGTAGAGAGAAATAGTACCCCAACCCTGAAAAAAAAAACATAGCTAGGCACATGCCCCATTACAAAACAACAGATAGCAATAGAGTAATGTGAGGCTGACCAGCACTGCTTTATCAGAACGATGCACAGCTAACAGTAACACAAGTCTGCCCCGCTCCTCTACACCCCACACTGCACATATCCCCATATTACATTTAGACTAACAGGAATATGCATCTGATAGGTGGAAACAGCAGTAGAAGAAGAATTAAATCAACATCTGAGCAATAACATATCATCGAGGAGAACGAGGTTGTCGTTCCAGCCGTGCTCCAGCATTCTGAGGAGATATAAAAAAATGAGTGGTGTTGTTAAACACCACCCGCAACTTGGCTGGAAACATCATAGAATACTGTATATTGCGGTCCCGGAGCTGACGCTTGACCTGAAGAAATTGAGATCGGTTCTTTTGCACCTCCAGGGCAAAATCAGGAAATACGGATATATTATGTCCATCTAGTTGGATAGGGCCCTGCGTCCGGGCCAGACGGAGCACAGCGTCACGGTCTTTAAAGTGCAGGAAACGTGCAATAAATGTTCTAGCCGGGGCCCCCGGCGGCAGTGGCCTAGGCGGGAGCCAGTGCGCCCGCTCCACCGCAAATTGAGAGGTAAATGCTTCTTTGCCAAAGAGATCAATAAGCCAACCTTCAAGAAATGACTCCGGGGAGGTGCCCTCCGCTTTCTCAGGGAGCCCAACAAACCGAACGTTGTTGCGCCGCAGTCTCCCTTCTATATCTGACATTTTAGCTTGCATAGATGTCATTTGGGTAGACAGGTCCGCCACTTTCAACTGTAAGGGTGGGGCAGCATCCTCCAGAGCCGATATTCGATGTTCAGTTTCACCCACACGTTCTCGGATTTTCTGCATGTCCTGCCGCAACAGAGAAACATCCATTTGTACTTGCCCAATCCGGTCCGTGACCCTCTGTTCGGACGCAGAGATCGCCTGCAGTATTTGCTGGGTAGAATGCACCTGCTCATCAGGGTCGGAGGGGTCCACCTCGGCCGCTGGTGAGGATGGGCCGGCATCACCCCGCTTTGCCGAAGTAGATGTCTGCTGCGGTTTGGCAAATTTCTCCAATTTCGCAGCAGCGTTAGCCGCACTCTGTCCCCCCCTCACCATTGTATCACTGGACGGGAAGGCAGAACCTTAGGGATATTACAGCAACAAAAAAAAAAAAAGTTCCCCAACAATATAGGTTCAGCACAGGGGTCAGGGCTGCCCGGGCCGGGCAGAGATGGCACACCAAGATAACAAAACAAGTATGTGGGCACACTGCAAATAGTCAGGAAGCAGGTGTGTGTTGCATAAATTGCTGCAAAAGGAGAGCCGAGTCGTGGGCACAGAGGTTGCCCCTGCAGGGTAACAGGAAGCTAGTATAAGGCAGCAGGCTTCAGTGAAATATAGTCAATCCAAACTTAAAGGGCACTGTCCCTGTATAGCCCTGTAAATAAGTATTAAGCCCAGGAGGGAGAATGGTATCCGCAGCTACAGCACAGCACAGCACCACAGGGGGAGAAGGAGCAGCAGGGTTGAAAATGGTGGTTTTTCGCGGGCTTTTTCACCCGCGCCCGGTCTCCAGCGTTACCGCAGCGGGGCTCAGGACATATACCCCACCGGACCCAGCAGATGGTAGGGCCTCCTCCTCTGCAGCCCCCCAGCCAGAGGACCAGCGCACCGACACCGCCGGACGCGCCGTCACGCGTCTCTCCCGGTGCTCCAGCGGCGGCCGGCAGAGAGGCAGGGAGCCGGGCGTCACGCTGGAGGGTCCGTAGCTGCAGAACCGCGCCGCTCACCGGAGTTATGAGAGCAGCAGCAGAGGCAGCACACATTCAGGGGCCAGCTGGTAGGGAGCAGGATCCACGGGCTGGGGCAAAACAGATGGGAATCCAGGATATTCGTGGAGAGCTAGGGCTGCACACAGCTACTCCATGCCGATCCAAGCCACGCCCCCCTACAATGTCCCCGCATGCAATTTCTACCCATAATGTCTCGACAGTGTCTACAGTCCCCCCCTGAATATCTTCCCGTATATCAGGTTTTAAAAACGGCTTTACGTAAAGACACACCCCTCCACCCTTTTTATTTAGTCTGTCTCTCCTAAACAGTGTATAGCCCTCCTAAACAGTGTATAGCCCTCCTAAACAGTGTATAGCAAAAATAAAAAGTAGAAGACAAGCAATCTCACTTATACAATAATTAAGCTGGCTTATACTTATCTTCGCTCTGCTAATGCACGCCGACTCTCCTGCCTACTGATTACTTCCTCCCACTCCTACCTCCAAGATTTTTCACATGCTGCTCCCAGTCTCTGGAATTCTTTACCTCTCCCCCTCAGACTCTCCACCTCTCTACAAAACTTCAAACGGGCTCTCAAGACCCACTTCTTCACCAAACCCAGCCAAATCTCATCCTAACCCTCTGTTCTACGCTCTCTATGTACCCAGTCTGTGTCACCCCTGTCTGTCCACCCCACCCCTTTAGAATGTAAGCTCTCACGAGCAGGGCCCTCTTCCCTCATGTGCTTATCCTTTCTTACTTTAATAATCTTCAACTGCACAAAATCCAGCAGTCTTCTGCCACCTGATACTTATTCCAGTGTCATCTGCTGATGTAACTATGTTTATTTACCCTGTACTTGTCCTATATTTTTGTCAACTGTAAGTTGCTGTTTTCCTGTTTTGATTATTTGTTTACGTACTCTGTAATTGGGCGCTGAGGAACCCTTGTGGTGCCATTTAAAAGATGATAATAATAATAATAATAATAATGTGCTATTACTGTCTATGATTCTCCATCTGGAGTCTGGTTACTCTGGCCTGTAGATACTGGTATGTGCTATTACTGTCTATGATTCTCCATCTGGAGTCTGGTTACTCTGGCCTGTAGATACTGGTATGTGCTATTACTGTCTATGATTCTCCATCTGGAGTCTGGTTACTCTGGCCTGTAGATACTGGTATGTGCTATAACTGTCTATGATGCTCCCCTTGGAGTCTGGTTACTCTGGCCTGTAGATACTGGTATGTGCTATTACTGTCTATGATGCTCCATTTGGAGTCTAGTTACTCGGGCCTGTAGATACTGGTATGTGCTATTACTGTCTATGATGCTCCATTTGGGGACTGGTTTTAGCTTCACGACGGATGGGATCCCGGTGGTCAGTATACTGATGCCGGGATCCCGAGGAAGGACGCAATGCTGGCATCTACATACCGACGCCGCTCGGGATGCCGGCGTGACATTACCGAAGCCAGCATCCCGATTCTCCTCACAGCAGGATGTGCTGGTGTCCTACCGCGGGGTTGGGGGGAGGTTAGGTTTAGGCAGGAAAAGAAGGGTTAGGGTTAGGGAGCAGGGACAGGAAGGTTAGGGTTAGGTATCGGGAAGGGGGGTTAGGGTTAGGCACTTAGAAGGAGAGGTTAGGGTTAGGCATCAAGCAGGGAGGGTTAGGTTTAGGCAGCGGGGAAGGGAGGGTTAGGGATAGGCACCAAGCTGGGAGGGTTAGGATTAGGCACCACTGGCGTGGGTTAGGGTTAGGCACCCACAACAGAGGGTTAGGGTAGGGAATGGGTGAGGGTTAGGGGGATTAATGGGGATCTGTCGGGATTCTGATGAACGGGATGCTGCTGTTGGTATACTGACCGTCGGCATCACGTCCATCGCCAAATCATTCTGAACCCCTGGCTAGTAGATACTTGTACAGTATGTGCTATTAGCCTATTACAGTCTGTGATGTTCCGTCTGGAGTCTGGTTACTCTGGTTAGTAGATGCTGCTACGCCGGGGGATGTAGTTATGTGACCGGCGGTCAGTAGCATATGTTCTGTTACTATCTATGATGCTCCAACTGGTGTCTGGTTACTCTGGTCTGTAGATGCTGCTACGTGCTATTAATGTCTATGATGCTCCATTTGGGGACTGGTTTTAGCTTCACGACGTTAGGGAGCAGGGACGGGAAGGTTAGGGTTAGGTACTGGGGAGGGAGGGTTAGGGTTAGGCACTTAGAAGGGGAGGTTAGGCATCAAGCGGGCAGGGTTAGGGTTAGGCAGCGGGGAAGGGAGGGTTAGGGTTAGGCACCAAGCGGGGAGGGTTAGGCACCCACAAGGGAGGGTTAGGGGGATTAATGGGGGTCTGTCGGGATTCTGATGGACGGGATGCTGCTGTCGGTATACTGACAGCCGGCATCACGTCCATCGTCAAATCATACTGAACCCCTGGCTAGTAGATACTGGTACAGTATGTGCTGTAACAGTCTGTGATGCTCCATCTGGAGTCTGGTTACTCTGGTTAGTAGATGCTGCTACGGGGGATGTAGTTATGTGACCGGCAGTCAGGAGACTACGTTCTATTACTATCTATGATGCTCCATCTGGAGTCTGGTTACTCTGGTTAGTAGATGCTGCTACGGGGGATGTAGTTATGTGACCGGCGGTCAGGAGACTACGTTCTATTACTATCTATGATGCTCCATCTGGAGTCTGGTTACTCTGGTTAGTAGATGCTGCTACGCCGGGGGGATGTAGTTATGCGACTGGTGGTCAGGAGACTACGTGCTATTACTATCTATGATGCTCCATCTGGAGTCTGGTTACTATCCAGCTGTTTATTTGTATCCCACTTGAGAACCACAGATATGTCTTTTGTTATTAATTGTGAATAAAAGAGAAGTCTCTAGGACAACAGTGGGCGCTGATTATGTTAGTTAACTTCAGAATAAGGTAAGCTACTAAGTTGAATACTTAGAATGCTATATTAGTACGTTTATAGAATAATATTAACTCTAACCCTTCTGGCTGCCCACAAAAGTGAACCTGGCTGTTCACCGTATAGCAAGAGCAAACTTGTAAGAAAGGAAAGGGTTTGTGGGCGCTCAGAGGGAGGAGTAAATCAATTGCTGCTGGTTTTGCAAAAAATAAAAATTATTTATTGATACAGATTTTTTCGTGAATACAAATAGATAGTTTAGAATGCTATTAGCAGTATATAATTATAATCACATAAAAGTAATTTACTAAAATCACAACATAAAATAAACTACTGACTGTGTCCAGGGCCTCAGGACTAAGAGTTGGGTACCCACCCTTAAAGTATTGATTAATTTATTTGCATGCAAGAAGCTTATTTATTAGTTGCAGTTAGGGTTAGTGCATAGTTGTGTTCAGATTGCACTTTGCGGAAAAAGAGGCTCTATATTGTTTAGTAAAAGCCTGTTCACGTATCACCTGAAAGCTGGTAGTTAAAAAGTCAAAGATAGGCTGAATGATCAATAAGCCAATACCGCAACTGTCTCCTGTGTAGCCAGATAGTTTGTGTCACTCACTGTTCCGATGGCTAACCGCTCTGCGGCGGTTGACTTAGATGTCACTCAATGCTCTGCACTGTCCTTGGGTTCCGTACTCGGACAGGAGCGGGGACAGGGATGCACGTGTCCAGGTCCTGGATGGCAGGGGACGCTGAAACGCCGCGATGCGCGGCTTCCGGGTTCGGGGCTTCCGGCTTCCGGTTGCGGTCCACCTGCGTTCCACAGTCGTAGCGAATCGTAGCGAGTCACCTGACGCGTTTCTCCGCCTCCAAAGTGGGCGGTTTCATCAGAGGTATGCCTGTTGGTGATTGCTGTCTCTATTTATACCCAGTTCTGATTCTTCATTGATGATCATGGATACAAATTACGGTTAACCCTTTCTGCATACTCTTATTTAAAGCGCAGCCAGCAGCATAGTAGCATCATTGGTCTTATTACTACTATATTTTGTTCCCTTCATTTAATTATTCTATTGAAAAAACAGTATAAAGCACATACATATGTATTTAATAATAACACCTATTTGGCCACACTGAGATCCTTTTCATAAATATATGTATATATCATACCCATTTCCTTATAAATGATTATACATTGATCCGTACTCATGTAGTAGTTCTAGATTAATTGACAAAACATTATCCATTCAAAATATGTAATCAGTAATAATAATAACAAAAAATAATTAAAAATAGATAAAAAATAACACATAACTAGATACAGTAAAATGGAGACCAATAACTTTTGATCACTAAGGGACTTTTGGAAGATAAATGTATATACGGGCAGAGTCATTCAGACTTAAGTAGCCTACCACACTATTGTATTTTTACCTTCAACAACCCATTAAATATAATTGGAATATCTATGTCCCACAATATTAAATTATGATAAGTAGATGCGATTAATTATCCACTAATGATTACTATGAAGTGAGCACACCCACACACACACACATACACACATATGTATGCATGTATGTATGCGTGGAGAGAGAGAGAAAAAGAGACACAGAGAGACGCATGGGGCAAAATCCCAACAACATTTATATCAAGAATAAGTTCAACTAAGATGAAGATTTACTAAATATTGTTCAGTTCTATATTTTCATTGAGGCCTAGTGGTTCCAAGGTCCTTAGGCGAAAGATCCAGAAGGCCTCTCTTCTACACAGCAATGTGAATCGATCTCCACCCCTGTCGGTAATTCTAACTTGTTCAAGCCCTGTTAGCCGGATGTTATTTATAGAACCGTGTTCACACATACTTGTGTGTCTAGAAAGGCTGTGGAGCGAGCACTTCTTAAGTATATTCCTTCTATGTTCTGAGAATCGCACTTTAAGTTTCCTTATTGTGCGTCCCACATATTGGGTACCACATCCACATTCAATTAGATACACGACATAGGTGGAATTACAGTTCAAAAACTGTGTTATAGCAAATTCTTCACCTGTTGTTCTGGATCTAAAGGACCTATTTTTATGTTGTATATTTTTACAGGTTAGACATCTAGATGAAGCGCATTTATGAAACCCATTTGGTTTCGTTCCTAACCAGTTCGAAGGAGTAACCCCCATAATATTAGCATTTGTACTTTGCTCATTATTCGCTCCGTTGTTATTTGTCGTCTTTTTGCCTGTATTAATATTCCTATTAGGTCTAAACATGCTTGGTGCTAATTTAGATTGAAGGGTATCTGATTTTTTATATACCACTTTAATTTGGTTACCTATCTCTGATTCTAATAGGGGATCGATTTTTAGTAGTTGGGTGTTTTTTTGAATAATTTTTCTTATTTGTGTCGCATGTGTATTATATTTTGTGACAAATATGCAGTTATCGTTAAAGGTACCCGCACTCTCTTTGGTAGATACTTTTAGATTTTTTGGGACTTTTTTCTTCTTTTTCACCTCTAATAAGGTGGTTCTATCCTTACGGTCTACTTCTTTAAGGGCCTTCCACAATATATGGTCGGGATAGCCTTGTTCCTGAAAGGCTAAATATAGTTTGTGTGCTTGTTCCCTATAGCTATTCTCTCTGGAACAGTTCCTTTTAAGCCTCAGGAACTGGCTTTTAGGTATATTATTTCGCCATGCTTGAAGATGGCTGCTACTATACATAAGAAAGCCGTTGGTATCTACAGTTTTGAAATGCGTTTCTGTATGAATACAGTCTCCAACAGACAGGAGCGCAATATCCAGGAATGTGATAAACTGGGGGTGAGAGGTGTGAGTGAATTTTAAACCATAAGTATTCGTGTTCAGATGTGTGATGAAGTGGTGAACGGAAGTGTTATCCCCATCCCAAATAAAGAATAAATCATCGATGTAACGGCCATAGAGGACAAGGTGCGCCCCAAGGTCCGCCCCCCAAATGAGCTCCTGTTCGAGCGCACCCATATAGAGGTTAGCGTAACTAGGGGCGAACCTGGTCCCCATGGCCGTCCCCCGGGTTTGTAAATAGAATTGTTGTGCAAATGTGAAATAGTTATGTTCAAGTATAAATTTAATTGATGTCACCAGAAAGGTTTTAAGTTGTTCAGAGACTGCTTCATCCTTATCCAATATATTGGAAATAGTCTCAATACCTTTGTCATGTGGAATATTTGAATACAATGATTCCACATCACATGTAAGGAATTGATATGAATCTTTCCATCTGACATCTTTAAGCATATTTAAAAATTGTGTTGTGTCTTTTATGTGAGATTTTAATTGTGATACATAACCTTGTAGGTGAGCATCTACAAAATGTGACAGATTGGAAGTGATAGACCCAATACCAGAAATGATAGGACGACCGGGAGGTGAAGTGAGGGTTTTGTGAATTTTCGGCAAATGATAATAAACTGGTGTGATAGGGTGAGGTAATAACAAAAATTGATACGTATCCTTAGATATTGCGCCCCTGTCCATAGCTTCATCCAACAACACCTCCAATTCTTTTTGGAATAGTGCCGTAGGATTACTGGATATCACTGCATAGAAACAGGTATTTGACAATTGTCTATTTGCCTCCTTTAAGTAATCAGATGTATTCTGCAGCACCACACCACCTCCTTTGTCTGCCATTTTTATAGTTATATTAATATCCGAGGTTAAGGCTTTTAGGGCCCTCCTTACATCAGCTCTCAGATTATCTTTCAGAGGATCTTTATCCGCAGATAGACATAGTTTTCTGAAGTCTTCCATAGTGGTGTTATAGAACCCCACTATGGACGGACCCCTGTATTGTAGAGGGTAGAAGTCTGACTTCTTTTTAAAGATTCTCCTCTCTTTTTCTTTTTGTGATTCATCTAGAGAGTAAAGTTTAACTGGAGTTGGGGTTTGGTTGGCATTCTCCGCTAGAAGATCTTCCAGGTGTTCCAATGCCACCTTATCTGACCCATCTAAAATAATAGGTAGCACGTCTTCATTAACCTTCTTATTTTTAAGTTTTTTGAATGCAAAGTACCGCTTTCTACTAAGATTTCTTGTGAATCTATTAAGGTCCACAAATAAGGTAAACAAGTTTGGTTTTTTGGCAGGTGCATATTTTAACCCTTTACTCAACAAGGTTTTTTCTGAATCGGTTAGTTCCCTCGAAGATAAATTAAATATATTTTTAGTGTTTAGTATTGTTTTGGATTTTTTCCTTTTCTGTTTTCCTCCCCTGCATCCTCTGTGTCTCTTTCCCTCCCCCTTTTTGTGTAGTTTGAATTTTCCCTGTTGGGAAGATTTAGTTCGTGTGGGTTTTGTTCTAAAAAATGTGTCTGTTCTTTTTCCCGGATATTCCCCTGGCCCCATGAGGTTGTTTTGGGTTTAGCTCCTCCTCTCGCTATAGAAGCTGGGGAGTACCTATCTCTCGTGAGACATTCGTATTTATTTTCCAAAACTACTCCCCTTGGGTCCCTTCGGGGACTATATTTGGTTTGTGGGGTCCTATTCTTAATCATTCTCTGTCTCCCTATTGTACTCCTAGACCTGTCTCTCCTATTGGAAGAATATGGACCCTGTGTAGTATTGTCCCTATTAGGGTTCCTAGTGACTGATCTGGATTGATCGTATCTCCTATTGTATGTTCTAACCATATCAGTTTCATAGTCTCCTCTATCACGCTCTAGTTTTTTTGTTTTAGTTGATATCACGGACTGTTCGTATTCTTCAATTTTTTTATTTACTTTTTGGTCTCTTTCTGAGAACTCTGTATTGGTCTCATAAGGTTTTAATTGTTCTTGTATGTGTTCTATTTCAACTTGAATGGTTTTAACCTTTGTAGTTCTATACTGGACAAGATGCTCCATGAGTTTGAACGAGCAGCTGTCCAGTATAGAGTTCCAGTTAGACAAAAATTCAGCATCATCTTTAAATGAAGCTGATTTAAATATACGAAGCCCCCTCGGAATGCATTTGTTATCTATATATCTTTGTAAAGTTGATTGGTCCCACCAGTGCCGTGTTTCGGCCATGCACAATGTTTCCAATCTATTAAATAACTTGTGCATGTCGTTATTTGCACTGGTTGGAGCATTCATTTGTTCCTTTACAGGCTCTTGAGAATATCTTTGTCTCCTTTCAAGCCTCTCAGTTAAACATCTCAGTGTGGTCATTTTGCAAAACTAGCAGCCTCACTACCAGACCTCAATAGAGGAAAAAGTGTGAATAAAAGAGAAGTCTCTAGGACAACAGTGGGCGCTGATTATGTTAGTTAACTTCAGAATAAGGTAAGCTACTAAGTTGAATACTTAGAATGCTATATTAGTACGTTTATAGAATAATATTAACTCTAACCCTTCTGGCTGCCCACAAAAGTGAACCTGGCTGTTCACCGTATAGCAAGAGCAAACTTGTAAGAAAGGAAAGGGTTTGTGGGCGCTCAGAGGGAGGAGTAAATCAATTGCTGCTGGTTTTGCAAAAAATAAAAATTATTTATTGATACAGATTTTTTCGTGAATACAAATAGATAGTTTAGAATGCTATTAGCAGTATATAATTATAATCACATAAAAGTAATTTACTAAAATCACAACATAAAATAAACTACTGACTGTGTCCAGGGCCTCAGGACTAAGAGTTGGGTACCCACCCTTAAAGTATTGATTAATTTATTTGCATGCAAGAAGCTTATTTATTAGTTGCAGTTAGGGTTAGTGCATAGTTGTGTTCAGATTGCACTTTGCGGAAAAAGAGGCTCTATATTGTTTAGTAAAAGCCTGTTCACGTATCACCTGGAAGCTGGTAGTTAAAAAGTCAAAGATAGGCTGAATGATCAATAAGCCAATACCGCAACTGTCTCCTGTGTAGCCAGATAGTTTGTGTCACTCACTGTTCCGATGGCTAACCGCTCTGCGGCGGTTGACTTAGATGTCACTCAATGCTCTGCACTGTCCTTGGGTTCCGTACTCGGACAGGAGCGGGGACAGGGATGCACGTGTCCAGGTCCTGGATGGCAGGGGACGCTGAAACGCCGCGATGCGCGGCTTCCGGGTTCGGGGCTTCCGGCTTCCGGTTGCGGTCCACCTGCGTTCCACAGTCGTAGCGAATCGTAGCGAGTCACCTGACGCGTTTCTCCGCCTCCAAAGTGGGCGGTTTCATCAGAGGTATGCCTGTTGGTGATTGCTGTCTCTATTTATACCCAGTTCTGATTCTTCATTGATGATCATGGATACAAATTACGGTTAACCCTTTCTGCATACTCTTATTTAAAGCGCAGCCAGCAGCATAGTAGCATCATTGGTCTTATTACTACTATATTTTGTTCCCTTCATTTAATTATTCTATTGAAAAAACAGTATAAAGCACATACATATGTATTTAATAATAACACCTATTTGGCCACACTGAGATCCTTTTCATAAATATATGTATATATCATACCCATTTCCTTATAAATGATTATACATTGATCCGTACTCATATAGTAGTTCTAGATTAATTGACAAAACATTATCCATTCAAAATATGTAATCAGTAATAATAATAACAAAAAATAATTAAAAATAGATAAAAAATAACACATAACTAGATACAGTAAAATGGAGACCAATAACTTTTGATCACTAAGGGACTTTTGGAAGATAAATGTATATACGGGCAGAGTCATTCAGACTTAAGTAGCCTACCACACTATTGTATTTTTACCTTCAACAACCCATTAATTTGTTATTAATTGTATAACATTTTAGTACCATTGATAATGTATACAGTATACTACAGTATATGAGTATAGTAATGTAATAAGTGATTATGTAATGGCTCAGAGGCTTACGCCGTATGAGGATATTCCTTATCTTCCTGTTAGAATCCTGACATTTTGCTTTAATTACACACAGGTGATTCAGATCTTAGACTCTTCAGTATTATCTATGGACTACGTAGAGGGGGCACTATTGTCGCTCAGAAACGGCTCCATACAGAATCACTCCTTCTCCTCCAACGTGTGCAGCATGACAGTCCGCAGGTAAATAACCTTGTACCTAGTAATATACTTACTCCTAACTCTCCTACTCAGGACACTCCAAGTGGTTGCAGAGACTGCAGGGAGCCCGCCTGGAGTGTCTACAGGAATCTGTGGCCGGCGCTGCAGCAGAAATCCTGGCTGCTCACCCTACTAGCCAAATGTAGGGACCGTTGGGCAGCGACTGTGCCATACATAGAGTCCTGCGCTGACACACATCTAGATTCGTTCCTTTTAAATACTATGGGGCCTATTCACTACCGTTTATCATCCCTGGATATCCTGCAGAAACAGCAGTTTCTGCATATGTATCATTAAATGTGCTAAAAGCTGTGATATCTCTGTGTTCAGCTCAGTAACTCTGGATACCACAGCCATCTCCTCCTGGATGTCTGAGCGCTCTCTGAAGCGCAACATGGACAAAACTGAACTCATTATCTTTCCCCCAGCCAGAGCAACACCCCCTACCAATATCTCTATCTCTGTTGACAACACCATCATCTCCCCCGTTCCCCAACTCCGCTGCTTAGGCGTCACTCTTGACTCCTCCCTCTCCTTTGCACCCCACATCCAAGCTCTGGCGCAATCCTGTTGGTTCCAGCTACACAACATTGCTCGCATCAGGCCATTTCTCTCCCAGAGTGCAACTAAACTTATCATCCTCTCACTGGTCATCTCACGACTCGACTACTGCAATGTTCTCGTCACTGGCCTCACTTGCTCCCCTCCAATCGGTCCTCAACTCCGCAGCTAGGCTTATCTTCCTCTCCCGCTGCTCCACATCTGCCACTCCCCTTCGACAAAATCTACACTGGCTCCCATTCCCCTACAGAATCCTCTGCAAACTACTCACCCTCACATACAAGGCCATCTCTAATTCCACTGCTCCCTACATGTCCAACCTCTTCTCCCTTCATACTCCCTCCCGCCTCCTACGGTCGTCCAATGACCATCGCCTCTTCTCTGCCCTGGTCACTGCTTCCCATGCTCGAGTTCAAGATTTTGCCCTTGCTGCTCCCCTTCAGAGGAACGCGCTCCCCCACTCCATTAGACTCTCCCCGACCTTGCAAAGTTTTAAATGGGCACTGAAAACCCACCTATTCATCAAAGCGTACCCTTCCGATGCATAACCTAGTCCTGAGGCTGCTCTTCCATCACCCTTCCTTATGCCTTGACCATCTCTGCTTTTCTTACATCCTGCCATTAGACTACCTCCCTTGCTTGTACCTCATGTCATCTGTTTGTCGTCCCTTCCCACTAGATTGTTAGCTCCTCAGAGCAGGGCCCTCTTTCCTTATGTTGTCAAAGCCCTCTTCTCGACATATTTCACTCACAGCTCTCTCCTACTCAGCGACCATCTTTATCCGCTTTTTCTCCTGCTGGTAAAGGCTCATCTCTATCTATGGCCACCAGCTCCTAGTAGTATGCTGATCACTCACTCGCTACTTACATCCTAGCTGTATTATGTCTTGAGAATTGTGGTGCTCTCTGTTACCTGTACTCCTATTTCTCTAACGTCCTTGAGGATGCTGGGACTCCGTAAGGACCATGGGGAATAGACGGGCTCCGCAGGAGATAGGGCACTTTAAGAAAGCTTTGGATTCTGGGTGTGCACTGGCTCCTCCCCCTATGCCCCTCCTCCAGACCTCAGTTTTTACACTGTGCCCAGAGCGAGATGGGTGCACTGCAGGGAGCTCCCTGAGTTCTCTGCCTAGAAAGCATTTTTGTTTGGATTTTTTCTACATTTTTACAGGGAGCACTGCTGGCAGCAGGCTCCCTGCATCGAGGGACTGAGGAGAGAGGGTCTGACCTTCTTGTCTAAGATAGGTTCTGCTTCCTCGGCTACTGGACACCATTAGCTCCAGAGGGGGTGAACACAGGTTCTTACTGGGCGTCCACCCCCAGAGCCGCGCCGCCGTTCTCCTCACAGAGCCAGAAGAAACGAAGTCAGAAGACGTCTCAGGCGGCAGAAGCCTTCAGAGCTTCACTGAGGTAACACACAGCACCGCAGCTGTGCGTCATTGCTCCCATACACCTCACATACTCCGGTCACTGTAAGGGTGCAGGGCGCAGGGGGGGGCGCCCTGGGCAGCAATATAACACCTCTCTTATGGCAAAAAGTATATATACATGTACAGGTGGGCACTGTACATGTATATAAAAGAGCCCCCGCCATATTTTAGTAAGTTTGAGCGGGACAGAAGCCCGCGCCGAGGGGGCGGGGCTTCACCCTCAGCACTCACCAGCGCCATTTTCTCTCCACAGCACCGCTGAGAGGAAGCTCCCCGGACTCTCCCCTGCTTGACACACGGTGAAGAGGGTTTTAAAGTAGAGAGGGGGCACATATTTGGCGATTACACATTACAGCAGCGCTACTGGGTAAACATTCTGTGTTTTTTCCTGGGTTATATAGCGCTGGGGTGTGTGCTGGCATTCTCTCTCTCTCTCCACAGGGCCTGGGGGGGGAACCTGTCTTCAGATAAGAGATTCCCTGTGTGTGTGGAGTGTGTCGACATGTCTGCGGTAAAAGGCTCTCTTAAGGAAGAGATGGAGCAAATCTGTGTGGGTGCGTGGTGTCTCCGTCGACAACGCCGACACCTGATTGGATATGTGAAATTAAGTGCTAAAATGAACTTATTACAAAAGATTAGAGAACAGACAGGGAATCTACCCATGTCTGTCCCTATGTCACAGAGACCTTCAGAGTCTCACAACGCTCACTATCCAAAATAATAGACATCGACACGGAGTCTGACTCCATTGTCGACTACGTTAATGCAAAGTACAGCCAAGACTGGCAGAAAAGTATTCAATATATGATTATTGTAATAAAAGATGTTTTGCATATCACTGATGACTCATCTGTCCCTGACACGAGGGTACACATGTTTAAGGGGAAGAAAGCTGAGGTAAATTTCCCTCCTCTCATGAAGAAAAAGAGCGGGAATCTCCAGACAAGAGACTGCAGCTTCCCAAAAAGAATTCTCAGGGAGTATCCTTTCCCTAATGGGGCCAGGATACGATGGGAATCTTCCCCTAGGGTGTACAAGGCATTGACACGTTTAACCAAAAAGGTAGCGCTGACTTAACAACTATCCTCAGGGATCCTGCAGATAGCATGCAGTAAAAGTACTTTGAAGTCCATTTACACACATTCTGGTACACTACTCAGACCGGCGATTGTGTCGGCATGGGTTTATAGCGCGGTAGCAGCGTAGTCAGATACCTTATCAGCGGAGGTTGAAACCCTAGATAAGGATGACATATTATTGTCCCTAGTATATATATATATATATATTTATATATATATTTATATGTAAAAGATGGTGGCTTATATATATATATATATATATATATATATAAGACATGCCCAAAGAGACGTTAGTCTACTGGGTTCTAGAGTCAACGCTATGTCGATTTCTGCTAGACTTGTCCTGTGGAACATGCAATGGCCAGGTGATGCCGACTAAAAGAGGCATATGGAGGGTTTACCTCACAAGGCTGAGGAATTGTGTGGAGAAGGGCTCTCGGACCTGGTCTCCACAGCTATAGCTGGTAATTCTGATCTTTTGCCTTATATTCCCTCACAGACTAAGAAAGCACGACATTATCAAATGCAGTCCTTTCGGTCGCAGAATAACAAAAAAGTATGAGGTGTGTCCTTTCTTACCAGAGGTAGGGCACGGGGCACAGCTAGTTCCCAGGAACAGAAGTCCTCCCCGGCCTCTACTACATCCACCGCAGGATGCGGGAGCTCCGCTAAGGGAGTCCGTCCCAGGGGGAGCACGTCTGCGACTCTTCAGCCACATCTGAGTTCACTCACAGGCAGAGGCATATCTAGCACGGGGCGAGCAGGGCACATGCCCTGGGCGCCGTGGAAGCCCCAACAGAGGGGGCGCCACCGTCACGGCCCGCTCACCCCATGCGACAGGGATTCCGCTGGCGCTACCTGCGGCGCTCTCCCTGTCTCCCCGGCTGCTGTGCCTGTCACACTGGATAGGCAGCGGCAGCCAGGAGCCTTTCCTCATCCCCCCCCCTCCTCCCTGCACATTGTACAGTACGCGATCGCGCGTGCGCGCGACCTCGGAGGTACGCGCGTGCGCGGCCTTAACAGGTGAGCGGGCTTTACATATGTTTATAGTTTTTTTCTGTCGGGAGAGGGGGGGTGCGGGACAGTGTGTGTGTGTTAATTGTGTGTGTGTGGGACAGTGTGAGTGTGTGTTAATTGTGTGAGTGTGACAGTGTGAGTGTGTTAATTGTGTGTGTGTGGGACAGTGTGAATGTGTGTTAATTGTGTGAGTGTGTTAATTGTGTGTGTGTGTGTGTGTGTGTGTGTGTGTGTGTGTGTGTGTGTGACAGTGTGAGTGTGTGTGTGGGACAGTGTGCGTGTGTGTTATTTGTGTGTGTGTGGGACAGTGTGCGTACGTGTGTGTTAATTGTGTGCGTGTGTGGGACAGTGTGCGTGCGTGTGTGTTAATTGTGTGTGGGACAGTGTGCGTGTGTGTTAATTGTGAGAGTGTGTGGGACAGTGTGCGTGTGTGTTAATTGTCCCGGCGGTGATTGGCGTCTGCAGTGTGCGCCCCCCCCCCGTCCTCCTCCGCTGTCGCTGACAGGAGCGGTGTTGTGTGGCTCTTCCCCTCCTCCGCCGGCTCCGTCCTCCCGCTGACAGGAGCGGCGGTGTGCGGCTCTCCCCCTCCTCCGCCGGCTCCGTCCTCCTGTCGTGGCCCTGCAGTGTGTGCCGGTCTCCCCAGCAGCAGCAGGTTAGTATCTCTCTCCCCCCCCCCTCCTCCCCCTCCCCCCCCTCCCCTCCCCCCCCCCCCCCCCTCTCTCTCTCTCTCTCTCTCTCCTCCTGTGGATTGAAGTTTGTAAGTATCATTTTCATTTTTACAGGTTTCCCTATTGGATTCTACTGGACAAGTGGATGTGACCGGCGTGGGATGTAGGTAAGTAATCTGTCTCTCATTTTTACAGGTACCCCTATTGGATTCTACTGGACAAGTGGACGTGACCGGCGTGGGATGTAGGTAAGTATGTGTGAGTGTGTCTCACAACTGAGGGCCTGAGCTGACGGGAGGCAGCCTCAGTTGTAGGGGCTGAGATGTACCGGAACCTGGAAGGTTGTATCAGACCCCTGGACATGTAAGTAACATGAATAATAACTGCCCGAAGGCGTGACCACGACAACTTGGATAAAAGTCAATGATGTTTATTATGACAACTCCGCAACACAGCAGCAGTAAAAGAAAACGTAAAAGTCAGCAAAGAATAAATACAGTTCCTGGGTACTACAGGATGGCAGGAGCCACAGGGCACTGGTAGTGGGAGATAGTTCTTATGATCTTCTAGATGGAAAGTCCTTACCAGGCCCGACTGTAGCAATGGAGATAACCCAGGATTGTGCCAGCTGGTGTTCCAGGAAAAGCTGGGTTGCTGAAGATAAAACAGCTGCTGTGGATACTGGCTGGAACCAGACTGTTGTTAGCACGGAGTGGATACTGGCTGGAACCAGTTAAATAATAAATGAACTTGGGAGCGAAGAAATATGAACTGAAATGTAGAACTTGAGAGCGGAGAAATAATAATACCGGTGGAGAGTGGTAAAGTGTAGAAAGGACACCGGCCCTTTAAGGGAAGCTGTACTCTGCTGGAAGCTGAGCTGGAAGCAGGTAATGTTGTAGCTGGAAACAGATGAATCCACAATGGATTGGAGAGTCAGGCTACACCGCAGGTGGAATGCTGGTGCGGGTCTCTATGGTGGAAGTCTTGAGACAGGAGCTGGAACCTGGAAGACAATCACAGGAGAGAGACAAACAGGAACTAGGTTTGACAACCAAAGCACTGACGCCTTCCTTGCTCAGGCACAGTGTATTTATACCTGCAGCAAGGAAGGGATTGGCTAGGCAATTATGCAGATTATCAATACTGAGAACAGATTGGTGGAAATGATCAGCTGACAGAATCCAAGATGGCTGCGCCCATGCAGACACTTGGAGGGAAGTTTGGTTTGTAATCCATGTGGTAATGAAAACAGTAATGGCGGCGCCGGCCACCGGAGACAGGAGGCGCCAGGCTGACAGATGCACATCCAACCACGCGGACACAGCGGAGGCCGCGGCTGACGTAATCGCCACTCAGACACTCTGCATGCAGAAGTTCAGGGACGGCGGCGGAGGCCGCGGGAGACGCCATGCCAGGTGTAATATGGCGTTTACTGTGACAGCGTCCCAGAGTGACAGGAGAGGATACAGGAATGTACACATCAGGATAACAGATGGAATCCGGTCCTGGAGCGCTGAGCCAGCCTTAGGAGGCATCTGATGGGTAAGAAATGGCGTCCAGATACCCGGATCGTGACAGTGTGTAAGTTTGTTTTAATAAATTTTTACTGTCACGGTGTGCGAGTTGTGTTTTTATTTGGGTATTTTTTCTGTTGTAGAACTACAGGTACCAGCGGGCCCGTTATTTCCCCGCATGCTGGTACTTGAGGTTCTCCAAGTACCAGCAAGGGTGGGAGGCTTGCTGGGCCTTGTAGTTCCACAACAAAAAACAATATTCTTTTTTTTTATTACATGGCTATCAGCCTCCCATCCACCGCCCACGGATGGGGGGGACAGCCTCGGGCTTCACCCTTGGGTGCCTGGAGGGGGGGGTGACCCCTTGATTTAAGGGGACCCCACTCCTCCAGGGAACCCCGGCCAGTGGTGACTAGTTGGGGGGGTAATGCCACGGCCGCAGGGACCTACATAAATGTGTCCCCCGGCTGTGGCATTATGTCCCTGGCTAGTGGAGCCCGGTGCTGGTTTTAAAAATAAGGGGGACCCCTACATCTTTTGTCCCCCGTATTTTTGGATATTTGAAATGTAGAAGACCGCACAGACCTCCAGTATATTCTGATATCTGGTATTTTATTATTGTCTTTCCCCTAGTTAGAGATTGATTTGTCCCTGAACTGGACTAACGATATATCTTTAGGGGGGTGCACCTGGAATAAAACTATTCAGTATTGGGCAAACAAAGAGAAAAAAGTATTCCTTTATTAGGGCACACAAGGACTAATACCATTTATTTAACTATAAGTCATCATCCTTTCAGATAATGACCACTAATGTTAAAATATAACTTTTATTATATAACGTTAATAGCTGGCGAAATATGTGAAAAAAATATATAAATTTGTGCAAAATGTGGAAACAAAAATTTGATAAATAAAAATAAAGTGATATTAAAAGGCTAAACCACTGAATATGCTTGATTTATTATTCCTTATTAGGATATATTCCTGGTTGCTAAACAGTAAATTGTTGTATTATGGATTGTTGTTCTTATTGTGTGTACAGCTCTAAACAGACACTCTCATTCTACTATAGTGGTGTTAAATGGCCACCCATTATTAACATGCCATATGATTCTTCAGTTCACAACCAAGAAGGGGCACTGGTGAATTTGCTTAAATGTATACATTCACCCTCATTAATCCTTGCCTCATGGGTTGGCATGTTATTATAGACGGTTGTATCTGTTAGTCGACCTGTACTTATTGCATTCTCATATAATCAGGAAATGACTGTGAGCATGCTATTATTCCACTGCTGATTTTGTTCAGATAGAGCAGAGAAGGATCACTATTAAATACCCGTAGCTGTATTTTCTGCTACGAGTTAATTTGAGCTACTCACTTGAGTTCAATATTTAAGCTATTATCGGCTTTATAATTAGCCAGTTGAATTCATTGGATTGTAGCTCAGGTTTATTCACAAATGACAGTCTTGTTGGTTATCTTGCAGCATGTGTGAAATTAATTAATGAGCCGTGTCTGACATGCATACTTTATTATAAATTAACATGCGATTCCTACCCTGAACTTTATCAGGGATGTGGTCTCTGAGCTCATTTTATTGCACCAGATTACAAACTCAAATATAATCAACTAGTGTCGTATCATATATTTCACTGCTGACAACTAGGATCTAGTAACTGGTGCGGGTTCTGAGATTCTATTCTCCGCAATTGTATGCACCGGCTCGTTCACATTAATTACCCATTGGTCTTTTGGGATTAATTAACAAAGTGTGTCTCACAGACTAATTTAGTCAGATCGCGGTGTATGTATACTTTATCACTATAAGACGTGCTCCGTCAGACGAACACCCGGTCTTATTATATTCACCAATAATTAGTATATTTAAGGTTGTGTCCCAGATAAAGATTTATTAAGGAGCTCGTTTGGCATACACCACGTCTCATAAGAGAACTCATTTAGTATTTAACCGTGTGCTGCAGCCAGGGGCTCAGTGTCCAGCATGGACTATTAGAAGTTTCCCCTGCTCCCCGTCAAACTAAACGGCTCACTAAGGTTGCTGTCATAACACACACATGCCGCTGTCTGAAATCCTTCTAACTCCTGCGTACACACATATATCATTCAACTATTCTAGCAACATAATTCTATTTATCAAGCATATTTTTAAACATTTACAGGGCTTAATCCTATGATTAAGCTGTATAAGCGAAACGATCGTTAGGCTGAGCGGTACACGTGGAGACGTGTCCGTTTTATTCAGTTAAACCACTGCATGGGTGGATAAGCCCTGTAAATGTTTAAAAATATGCTTGATAAATAGAATTATGTTGCTAGAATAGTTGAATGATATATGTGTGTACGCAGGAGTTAGAAGGATTTCAGACAGCGGCATGTGTGTGTTATGACAGCAACCTTAGTGAGCCGTTTAGTTTGACGGGGAGCAGGGGAAACTGGACACTGAGCCCCTGGCTGCAGCACACGGTTAAATACTAAATGAGTTCTCTTATGAGACGTGGTGTATGCCAAACGAGCTCCTTAATAAATCTTTATCTGGGACACAACCTTAAATATACTAATTATTGGTGAATATAATAAGACCGGGTGTTCGTCTGACGGAGCACGTCTTATAGTGATAAAGTATACATACACCGCGATCTGACTAAATTAGTCTGTGAGACACACTTTGTTAATTAATCCCAAAAGACCAATGGGTAATTAATGTGAACGAGCCGGTGCATACAATTGCGGAGAATAGAATCTCAGAACCCGCACCAGTTACTAGATCCTAGTTGTCAGCAGTGAAATATATGATACGACACTAGTTGATTATATTTGAGTTTGTAATCTGGTGCAATAAAATGAGCTCAGAGACCACATCCCTGATAAAGTTCAGGGTAGGAATCTCATGTTAATTTATAATAAAGTATGCATGTCAGACACGGCTCATTAATTAATTTCACACATGCTGCAAGATAACCAACAAGACTGTCATTTGTGAATAAACCTGAGCTACAATCCAATGAATTCAACTGGCTAATTATAAAGCCGATAATAGCTTAAATATTGAACTCAAGTGAGTAGCTCAAATTAACTCGTAGCAGAAAATACAGCTACGGGTATTTAATAGTGATCCTTCTCTGCTCTATCTGAACAAAATCAGCAGTGGAATAATAGCATGCTCACAGTCATTTCCTGATTATATGAGAATGCAATAAGTACAGGTCGACTAACAGATACAACCGTCTATAATAACATGCCAACCCATGAGGCAAGGATTAATGAGGGTGAATGTATACATTTAAGCAAATTCACCAGTGCCCCTTCTTGGTTGTGAACTGAAGAATCATATGGCATGTTAATAACGGGTGGCCATTTAACACCACTATAGTAGAATGAGAGTGTCTGTTTAGAGCTGTACACACAATAAGAACAACAATCCATAATACAACAATTTACTGTTTAGCAACCAGGAATATATCCTAATAAGGAATAATAAATCAAGCATATTCAGTGGTTTAGCCTTTTAATATCACTTTATTTTTATTTATCAAATTTTTGTTTCCACATTTTGCACAAATTTATAATTTTTTTCACATATTTCGCCAGCTATTAACGTTATATAATAAAAGTTATATTTTAACATTAGTGGTCATTATCTGAAAGGATGATGACTTATAGTTAAATGAATGGTATTAGTCCTTGTGTGCCCTAATAAAGGAATACTTTTTTCTCTTTGTTTGCCCAACCCCGTATTTTTGGAACCAGGACCGGAATAAGAGCCCGGTGCTGGTTGTCTAAATACGGGGAACCCCTGTCCAATTTTTTCCCAGTGTTTAAACAACCAGGACCGGCTCAAAGAGCCCGAGGCTGGTTATACTTAGGAGGGGGGACCTCACGCATTTTTTTTGTACATTTTTTAACCCATTCAGACCCTTCTTCATTAAGATAATGGAAGCCCTGGACAACAAAATTGCATTCATGTCCTCCTCCCACTCCCTTCCCAGTCCCAAACACTAATTATTATTTTTTTCTATAAAAATGTACAATATATCACAAGTATGATGAGCGGGCATTGGCGGCATCGGACTGAGATGCAAATTAGTGGCGGAGGGCTGGGTCAGTTGATGGTGGGCGGGTTTGTAAGCCATTGGTGGTGGCAGCGGGCATCGGCTCAGAGGCAGTGGCGGCAATTGGCTCGGTGGCGGTAGGGGTCATCGGCAGGATTCGGCGGACATTATGGCTGTAGTGCCTCACCAGCCACTAACCTCACTGCACGCCACTGGAGAGTGGGACAGTGTGCGTGTGTATGTGGGACAGTGTGAGTGTGTGTTAATTGTGTGTGTGTGTGTGTGTGTGTGTGTGTGTGTGGGACAGTGTGAGTGTGTGTAAATTTTTGCAGTCCAGTGTGTGTGGGGGAGGGGAAAGTATGAGAATGTGTGTGTAGTCTAAGTGGGTGTGTGTGGGGTTTGGGGGTGGCCAGTCTGTGTGTGTGTAGTCTACAGCGTGTGTGTGTGTGTGTGTGTGTGTGTGTGTGTGTGTGTGTAAGTGGGTCGGGCAGTCTGTGTGTGTGGGCGGGTTGTACTAATGGCCATTTACCGAAGAGGGATATGTATTAAACCACGGGCACTGACATGCCCTTCTCACTCACCATCCAGCTGGGTGGGAGAGCAGGGCAGGTGGAAAGTCAGCAGCAGGGGCAGCATGCCGGATATCAGCAGCCGAGGGTGCGGACTGTAAGGCACGTGCGGAGCCCAAAGCCGGAGATCAGCAGCATGTTGACCGGCAATAAGCGGCTTCTACTTCCGCGTTCAACATACTGTCGATCTCCGGCTTTGGGCTACGCAGGGTTCGGGGGATGGGTGTCCTCTGCCGGTGTACTGCAGCTCCGGGGGTGCGGGCTCCGGAGGCTTTCAGCACTGTTGAATATCCAGCTGCCTCAAGTATGTACAGCCCGCACCCTCGGCTGCTGATATCCGGCATGCTGCTAGCTGTCCCCCCGCCCGGCTCGGCCAACAGCTGTATGGTGAGAAGGGCATCTCAGTTCCCGAGGTTTAACACATATGCCTCAATAAATGGCCTCTGCGGTAAACGATACTAATGCTTACCGTGGCAGTAACAGCGGTGAGGATGGCGCACATCGGGATCCTGCAGCAGGAGAGAAGAACCCCTTCGGAGCGCGGCAGACCACACTGAAAAGGGTGCATCCCCGGTGCGGTGCTCTGCATCCCGGGTGGCGCCGAAGATGTGGAGTGTCGGAGGTGGCAGAAGCGGTGCAGCTTGGGGTGAGAAACCGCTGCAGCCCTTCCGCTGCTAAACTCTGCAATTAGTCTATTAAGGGGGTAGGCTCCCCTCACCACAGTGCCCCGCAGGATTAGTTAATTAAGGGGGTAGGATCCCCTCACTCTATAATGGGAATTTTGGCTCATACCATGTGCTGTAACGTGAATTTTGGCTCATACCGTGTGCTATAATGTGAATTACGGCTCATACCGTGTGGGGTAATGTGAATTTCGGCTCATACCATGTGGGGTAATGTGAATTTAGGCTCATACCATGTGGGGTAATGTGAATTTCGGCTCATACCGTGTGGGGTAATGTGAATTTCGTCTCATACCGTGTGCTTTAATGTGAATTTCGGCTCATACCGTGTGCTGTAATGTGAATTTCGGCTCATACCGTGTGCTGTAATGTGAATTTCGGCTCATACCGTGTGCTATAATGTGAATTTCGGCTCATACCATGTGGGGTAATGTGAATTTCGGCTCATACTGTGTGCTATAATGTGAATTTCGGCTCATACCGTGTGCTATAATGTGAAAGGGGCACCAGTACTAGATAGTATAAGGGGTCCTACTACACTGAAGGACACGCCCCTTTTGAGTGACCACGCCCCTTTTCCGGAGCGAGCGCGCCGAATTGCTGTCTACACTCATTCCACCTTCAAAAATTCAACCTCAACCATTGCACCTACATCTATACATACACACCCTGACATCTTTATATACAGTGACACCGGTGGCGTCTGCACATACTTTCCTTTTGTATTTTTTTTTTGTGTGTGTGTGTGGGGGGGGGGGGGGGGAGGCGCCATTATTGATCTTGCCCTGGGCTCCAAAAACCCTAGCTACGCCTTTGCTCACAGGTTGATCCCGGGGCAATAAAAATTGTTCTCAGGGTTACAAAGGAATTCGAAAGGTGCCTCCTCGCCGGTTTTTCCTTATCGGACCTACCGGTTTCTCCCCCAGAAGGGGAGTTATATTCAATACAATTCACACATTGTATCTCCAACAGGTGGTGCTCAAGGTTCTCCTCCTGCAACAAGGAAGGGGCTATTACTCAACCTTGGCTGTAGTTCCGAATACGTACGGTTCGGTCAGACCTATTTAAAATTAAAACCTCTGAACCTATACTAGAAAAGGTTCAAAATTAAAGGGGAATCGCTCAGAGCGATCATGGCCAGCCTGGAAAGGGGGGATTTGATGGTGTATCTAGACATAAAGGCTGCATACCTTCATGTTCCCATTTATCCACCCCATCAGGCGTACCTGACAATTGCGGTACAGTATTGTCATTAGAGATGAGCGCCTGAAATTTTTCGGGTTTTGTGTTTTGGTTTTGGGTTCAGTTCCGCGGCCGTGTTTTGGGTTCGACCGCGTTTTGGCAAAACCTCACCGAATTTTTTTTGTCGGATTCGGGTGTGTTTTGGATTCGGGTGTTTTTTTAAAAAAACACTAAAAAACAGCTTAAATCATAGAATTTGGGGGTCATTTTGATCCCATATTATTATTAACCTCAAAAACCATAATTTCCACTCATTTTCAGTCTATTCTGAATACCTCACACCTCACAATATTATTTTTAGTCCTAAAATTTGCACCAAGGTCGCTGGATGACTAAGCTAAGCGACACTAGTGGCCGACACAAACACCGGGCCCATCTAGGAGTGGCACTGCAGTGTCACGCAGGATGTCCCTTCCAAAAAACCCTCCCCAATCAGCACATGACGCAAAGAAAAAAAGAGGCGCAATGAGGTAGCTGACTGTGTGAGTAAGATTAGCGACCCTAGTGGCCGACACAAACACCGGGCCCATTTAGGAGTGGCACTGCAGTGTCACGCAGGATGTCCCTTCCAAAAAACCCTCCCCAATCAGCACATGACGCAAAGAAAAAAAGAGGCGCAATGAGGTAGCTGACTGTGTGAGTAAGATTAGCGACCCTAGTGGCCGACACAAACACCGGGCCCATTTAGGAGTGGCACTGCAGTGTCACGCAGGATGTCCCTTCCAAAAAACCCTCCCCAATCAGCACATGACGCAAAGAAAAAAAGAGGCGCAATGAGGTAGCTGACTGTGTGAGTAAGATTAGCGACCCTAGTGGCCGACACAAACACCGGGCCCATTTAGGAGTGGCACTGCAGTGTCACGCAGGATGTCCCTTCCAAAAAACCCTCCCCAAACAGCACATGACGCAAAGAAAAATAAAAGAAAAAAGAGGTGCAAGATGGAATTGTCCTTGGGCCCTCCCACCCACCCTTATGTTGTATAAACAAAACAGGACATGCACACTTTAACCAACCCATCATTTCAGTGACAGGGTCTGCCACACGACTGTGACTGATATGACGGGTTGGTTTGGACCCCCCCAAAAAAAAGAAGCAATTAATCTCTCCTTGCACAAACTGGCTCTACAGAGGCAAGATGTCCACCTCATCATCACCCTCCGATATATCACCGTGTACATCCCCCTCCTCACAGATTATCAATTCGTCCCCACTGGAATCCACCATCTCAGCTCCCTGTGTACTTTGTGGAGGCAATTGCTGCTGGTCAATGTCTCCGCGGAGGAATTGATTATAATTCATTTTAATGAACATCATCTTCTCCACATTTTCTGGATGTAACCTCGTACGCCGATTGCTGACAAGGTGAGCGGCGGCACTAAACACTCTTTCGGAGTACACACTTGTGGGAGGGCAACTTAGGTAGAATAAAGCCAGTTTGTGCAATGGCCTCCAAATTGCCTCTTTTTCCTGCCAGTATAAGTATGGACTGTGTGACGTGCCTACTTGGATGCGGTCACTCATATAATCCTCCACCATTCTTTCAATGGTGAGAGAATCATATGCAGTGACAGTAGACGACATGTCCGTAATCGTTGTCAGGTCCTTCAGTCCGGACCAGATGTCAGCATCAGCAGTCGCTCCAGACTGCCCTGCATCACCGCCAGCGGGTGGGCTCGGAATTCTGAGCCTTTTCCTCGCACCCCCAGTTGCGGGAGAATGTGAAGGAGGAGATGTTGACAGGTCGCGTTCCGCTTGACTTGACAATTTTCTCACCAGCAGGTCTTTCAACCCCAGCAGACTTGTGTCTGCCGGAAAGAGAGATCCAAGGTAGGCTTTAAATCTAGGATCGAGCACGGTGGCCAAAATGTAGTGCTCTGATTTCAACAGATTGACCACCCGTGAATCCTTGTTAAGCGAATTAAGGGCTCCATCCACAAGTCCCACATGCCTAGCGGAATCGCTCCGTGTTAGCTCCTCCTTCAATGTCTCCAGCTTCTTCTGCAAAAGCCTGATGAGGGGAATGACCTGACTCAGGCTGGCAGTGTCTGAACTGACTTCACGTGTGGCAAGTTCAAAGGGCATCAGAACCTTGCACAACGTTGAAATCATTCTCCACTGCGCTTGAGACAGGTGCATTCCACCTCCTATATCGTGCTCAATTGTATAGGCTTGAATGGCCTTTTGCTGCTCTTCCAACCTCTGAAGCATATAGAGGGTTGAATTCCACCTCGTTACCACTTCTTGCTTCAGATGATGGCAGGGCAGGTTCAGTAGTTTTTGGTGGTGCTCCAGTCTTCTGTACGTGGTGCCTGTACGCCGAAAGTGTCCCGCAATTTTTCTGGCCACCGACAGCATCTCTTGCACGCCCCTGTCGTTTTTTAAATAATTCTGCACCACCAAATTCAAGGTATGTGCAAAACATGGGACGTGCTGGAATTTGCCCATATTTAATGCACACACAATATTGCTGGCGTTGTCCGATGCCACAAATCCACAGGAGAGTCCAATTGGGGTAAGCCATTCCGCGATGATCTTCCTCAGTTGCCGTAAGAGGTTTTCAGCTGTGTGCGTATTCTGGAAACCGGTGATACAAAGCGTAGCCTGCCTAGGAAAGAGTTGGCGTTTGCGAGATGCTGCTACTGGTGCCGCCGCTGCTGTTCTTGCGGCGGGAGTCCATACATCTACCCAGTGGGCTGTCACAGTCATATAGTCCTGACCCTGCCCTGCTCCACTTGTCCACATGTCCGTGGTTAAGTGGACATTGGGTACAACTGCATTTTTTAGGACACTGGTGAGTCTTTTTCTGACGTCCGTGTACATTCTCGGTATCGCCTGCCTAGAGAAGTGGAACCTAGATGGTATTTGGTAACGGGGGCACACTGCCTCAATAAATTGTCTAGTTCCCTGTGAACTAACGGCGGATACCGGACGCACGTCTAACACCAACATAGTTGTCAAGGCCTCAGTTATCCGCTTTGCAGCAGGATGACTGCTGTGATATTTCATCTTCCTCGCAAAGGACTGTTGAACAGTCAATTGCTTACTGGAAGTAGTACAAGTGGGCTTACGACTTCCCCTCTGGGATGACCATCGACTCCCAGCAGCAACAACAGCAGCGCCAGCAGCAGTAGGCGTTACACGCAAGGATGCATCGGAGGAATGCCAGGCAGGAGAGGACTCGTCAGAATTGCCAGTGACATTGCCTGCAGGACTATTGGCATTCCTGGGGAAGGAGGAAATTGACACTGAGGGAGTTGGTGGGGTGGTTTGCGTGAGCTTGGTTACAAGAGGAAGGGATTTACTGGTCAGTGGACTGCTTCCGCTGTCACCCAAAGTTTTTGAACTTGTCACTGACTTATTATGAATGCGCTGCAGGTGACGTATAAGGGAGGATGTTCCGAGGTGGTTAACGTCCTTACCCCTACTTATTACAGCTTGACAAAGGGAACACACGGCTTGACACCTGTTGTCCGCATTTCTGTTGAAATAGTTCCACACCGAAGAGCTGATTTTTTTGGTATTTTCACCAGGCATGTCAACGGCCATATTCCTCCCACGGACAACAGGTGTCTCCCCGGGTGCCTGACTTAAACAAACCACCTCACCATCAGAATCCTCCTGGTCAATTTCCTCCCCAGCGCCAGCAACACCCATATCCTCCTCATCCTGGTGTACTTCAACACTGACATCTTCAATCTGACTATCAGGAACTGGACTGCGGGTGCTCCTTCCAGCACTTGCAGGGGGCGTGCAAATGGTGGAAGGCGCATGCTCTTCACGTCCAGTGTTGGGAAGGTCAGGCATCGCAACCGACACAATTGGACTCTCCTTGTGGATTTGGGATTTCGAAGAACGCACAGTTCTTTGCGGTGCTACTGCTTTTGCCAGCTTGAGTCTTTTCATTTTTCTAGCGAGAGGCTGAGTGCCTCCATCCTCATGTGAAGCTGAACCACTAGCCATGAACATAGGCCAGGGCCTCAGCCGTTCCTTGCCACTCCGTGTGGTAAATGGCATATTGGCAAGTTTACGCTTCTCCTCCGACAATTTTATTTTAGGTTTTGGAGTCCTTTTTTTACTGATATTTGGTGTTTTGGATTTGACATGCTCTGTACTATGACATTGGGCATCGGCCTTGGCAGACGACGTTGCTGGCATTTCATCGTCTCGGCCATGACTAGTGGCAGCAGCTTCAGCACGAGGTGGAAGTGGATCTTGATCTTTCCCTAATTTTGGAACCTCAACATTTTTGTTCTCCATATTTTAATAGGCACAACTAAAAGGCACCTCAGGTAAACAATGGAGATGGATGGATACTAGTATACAATTATGGACGGACTGCCGAGTGCCGACACAGAGGTAGCTACAGCCGTGAACTACCGTACTGTGTCTGCTGCTAATATAGACTGGTTGATAAAGAGATGTCGTAGTATGTATGTATGAAGAAGAAAGAAAAAAAAACCACGGTTAGGTGGTATACAATTATGGACGGACTGCCGAGTGCCGACACAGAGGTAGCCACAGCCGTGAACTACCGTACTGTACTGTGTCTGCTGCTAATATAGACTGGTTGATAAAGAGATGTCGTAGTATGTATGTATGAAGAAGAAAGAAAAAAAAACCACGGGTAGGTGGTATACAATTATGGACGGACTGCCGAGTGCCGACACAGAGGTAGCCACAGCCGTGAACTACCGTACTGTACTGTGTCTGCTGCTAATATAGACTGGTTGATAAAGAGATGTAGTAGTATGTATGTATAAAGAAGAAAGAAAAAAAAACCACGGGTAGGTGGTATACAATTATGGACGGACTGCCGAGTGCCGACACAGAGGTAGCCACAGCCGTGAACTACCGTACTGTACTGTGTCTGCTGCTAATATAGACTGGTTGATAAAGAGATGTCGTAGTATGTATGTATAAAGAAGAAAGAAAAAAAAACCACGGTTAGGTGGTATACAATTATGGACGGACTGCCGAGTGCCGACACAGAGGTAGCCACAGCCGTGAACTACCGTACTGTACTGTGTCTGCTGCTAATATAGACTGGTTGATAAAGAGATGTAGTAGTATGTATGTATAAAGAAGAAAGAAAAAAAAACCACGGTTAGGTGGTATACAATTATGGACGGACTGCCGAGTGCCGACACAGAGGTAGCCACAGCCGTGAACTACCGTACTGTACTGTGTCTGCTGCTAATATAGACTGGTTGATAAAGAGATGTAGTAGTATGTATGTATAAAGAAGAAAGAAAAAAAACCACGGGTAGGTGGTATACAATTATGGATGGACTGCAGAGTGCCGACACAGAGGTAGCTACAGCCGTGAACTACCGTACTGTGTCTGCTGCTAATATAGACTGGTTGATAAAGAGATGTCGTAGTATGTATGTATGAAGAAGAAAGAAAAAAAAACCACGGTTAGGTGGTATACAATTATGGACGGACTGCCGAGTGCCGACACAGAGGTAGCCACAGCCGTGAACTACCGTACTGTACTGTGTCTGCTGCTAATATAGACTGGTTGATAAAGAGATGTCGTAGTATGTATGTATAAAGAAGAAAGAAAAAAAAACCACGGTTAGGTGGTATACAATTATGGACGGACTGCCGAGTGCCGACACAGAGGTAGCCACAGCCGTGAACTACCGTACTGTACTGTGTCTGCTGCTAATATAGACTGGTTGATAAAGAGATGTCGTAGTATGTATGTATGAAGAAGAAAGAAAAAAAAACCACGGTTAGGTGGTATACAATTATGGACGGGCTGCCGAGTGCCGACACAGAGGTAGCCACAGCCGTGAACTACCGTACTGTACTGTGTCTGCTGCTAATATAGACTGGTTGATAAAGAGATGTAGTAGTATGTATGTATAAAGAAGAAAGAAAAAAAAACCACGGGTAGGTGGTATACAATTATGGATGGACTGCCGAGTGCCGACACAGAGGTAGCTACAGCCGTGAACTACCGTACTGTGTCTGCTGCGACTGGATGATAAATAATTATATAAAAAATATATATATATCACTACTGCAGCCGGACAGGTATATATATTATATAATGACGGACCTGCTGGACACTGTCTGTCAGCAGAATGAGTTTTTTATAGAATAAAAAAAAAAACACCACACAAGTGAAGTCACACGACGAGTGTTTAACTTTTTCAGGCAATCACAATATAGTATACTACTAACTATACTGGTGGTCAGTGTGGTCAGGTCACTGGTCAGTCACACTGGCAGTGGCACTCCTGCAGCAAAAGTGTGCACTGTTTAATTTTAATATAATATGTACTCCTGGCTCCTGCTATAACCTATAACTGGCACTGCAGTGCTCCCCAGTCTCCCCCACAATTATAAGCTGTGTGAGCTGAGCACAGTCAGATATATAATATATACATAGATGATGCAGCACACTGGGCTGAGCAGTGCACACAGATATGGTATGTGACTGTCTTGTACTCCTGGCTCCTGCTATAACCTATAACTGGCACTGCAGTGCTCCCCAGTCTCCCCCACAATTATAAGCTGTGTGAGCTGAGCACAGTCAGATATATAATATATACATAGATGATGCAGGCATGCAGCACACTGGGCTGAGCAGTGCACACAGATATGGTATGTGACTGAGTCACTGTGTGTACCGTTTTTTTCAGGCAGAGAACGGATATATTAAATAAAACAACTGCACTGCTGGTGGTCACTGTGGTCAGTCACTAAACTCTGCACTCTCTTCTACAGTATCAGCCTCAGGTCAATCTCTCTCTCTCTCTCCTAATCTAAATGGAGAGGACGCCAGCCACGTCCTCTCCCTATCAATCTCAATGCACGTGTGAAAATGGCGGCGACGCGCGGCTCCTTATATAGAATCCGAGTCTCGCGAGAATCCGACAGCGTCACGATGACGTTCGGGCGCGCTCGGGTTAACCGAGCAAGGCGGGAAGATCCGAGTCGCTCGGACCCGTGAAAAAAAACATGAAGTTCGTGCGGGTTCGGATTCAGAGAAACCGAACCCGCTCATCTCTAATTGTCATTACCAATTTCAGGGTAATTGGCAGAAATGATGGTGCTCCTACGCAAGCAAGGAGTCACAGTTATCCCATACTTGGACGATCTCCTATGAGGCGAGATCAAAAGAGCAGTTGTTGAACAGCGTGTCACTTTCGCTGAAGGTGTCACAGCAACACTGCTAGTTTCTCAATATCCGGAAGTCACAGTTGGTTCCTATGACTAGTCTGCCCTTCTTGGGTATGATTCTGGATACGGACCAGAAATGTGTTTACCTTCAGATAGAGAAGGCCCAGGAACTCATGACTCTGGTCAGGAACTTTTTGAAACCAAGACAGGTGTCGGCATCGCTGCACCCGAGTCCGGGGAAAATCATTCCCTTCGGCAGGTTCCATGCGAGGTCTTTCAAATGGGACCTACTGGACAAGTGGTCCAGGTCACATCTACAGATTCATCAGTTGACCACCCTCTCCCCCAGGGCCAGGGTATCTCTCCTGTGGTGGCTGCAAGATGCTCACCTTCTATAGGGCCGCAGGTTCGGCATTCAGGACTGGATCCTGGTGGCCACGGACGCGAGCCTCCGAGGTTGGGGAGCAGTCACACAGGGAAAAATAAAATGTCCAAGGTCTTTGGTCAAGTCAAGAGACTTGTCTTCACTTCTTGGAACTAAGGGCCATATACAACGCCCTATGTCAGGCGGAGACCTTACTTCGCGACCATCCGGTTCTGATCCAGTCGGACAACGTCACCGCAGTAGCTCATGTAAACTGCCAAGGCGGCACAAGGAGCAGAGTGGCGATGGCGGAAGCCACCAGAATTCTTCGCTGGGCGGAGAATCATGTAAGCGCACTGTCAGCAGTGTTCATTCCGGGAGTGGACGACTGGGAAGCAGACTTCCTCAGTGGACACGACCTACGTCCTGGAGAGTGGGGACTTCATCAGGAAGTCTTAGCACAGATTGCAATTCGGTGGAGACTGCCACTGATAGACATGATGGCGTCCCACCTCAACACAAAGCCGCACAGTTATTGCGCCAGGTCAGGAGACCCTCAGGCAGTAAGCTGTGGACGCCCTAGTGACACCGTGGGTGTTCCGGTCAGTTTCTGTGTTTACTCCTCTTCCTCTCATACCCATGGTGTTGAGGATAATAAGAAAAAGAGGAGTGAGACCAATTCTCATTGATCCAGATTGGACACGGAGGACCTGGTATCCAGATCTGCAGGAAATGCTCACAGAGAATCCGTGGCCTCTTCGTCTAAGATAGGACCTGCTGCAGCAGGGGCCCTGTCTGTTCCCAGACTTACCGCGGCTGCGTTTAACGGCATGGCGGTTCAACGCAGGATCCTAGCGGTAATGGGTATTCCGGAGGAGGTCATTCCTACCCTAATTAAGGCTAGGAAGGAAGTGACATTGAAACATTATCACCGAATATGGCGAAAATATGTTTCCTGATGTGAGGCCAGGAATGCTCCTACGGAGGAATTCCTTTTGGGCCGTCTGCTGCACTTCCTTCAAACTGGAGTGAACTTGGGCCTAAAATTAGGATCGATAAAGGTTCAAATTTCGGCCTTATCCATTTTCTTCCAAAAAGATTTGGCTTCTCTTCCTGAAGTACAAACGTTTGTGTAGGGAGTACGGCATTTTTAGCCTCCTTTTGTACCGCCGGTGGCGCCTTGGGACCTTAACGTGGTGTTACGGTTCCTTAAGTCTCATTGGTTTGAACCACTTAAGTCAGTGGTGTTGAAATATTTCACCTGGAAGGTGGTCATGTTGTTAGCCTTGGCTTCGGCTAGGAGAGTTTCGGAATTGGAGGCTTTTATCACTAAAAGCCCTATCTGATTGTCCATATGGATAGAGCGAAATTGCGGACCCGTCCCCAATTCCTGCCAAAGGTGGTCTCATCCTTTCATATGAACCAACCTATTTTCGTGCCTGTAGCTGCACGTGATTTGGAGGATTCCGAGTCCCTTGATGTGGTCAGGGCTTTGAAAATTTACGTGGCCAGAACGGCTAGGATCTGCAAAACAGAAGCACTGTTTGTCCTGTACATAGCCAACAAGGTTGGCGGCCCTGCTTCAAAGCAGACTATTGCTCGCTGGATCTGTAACATGATTCAGCTGGCGCATTCTACAGCAGGATTGCCGTTACCTAAATCGGTTTAGGCCCATTCCACTAGGAAGGTGGGCTCTTCTTGGGCGGCTGCCCGAGGGGTCTCGGCACTACAGCTGTGCCGAGCTGCTACTTGGTCGGGGTCAAATACCTTTGCAAAGTTCTGTAAGTTTGATACCCTGACTGAGGAGGACCTCCTGTTTGCTCAATTCGGTGCTGCAGAGTCATCCGCACTCTCCCGCCCGTTTGGGAGCTTTGGTATAATCCCCATGGTCCTTACGGAGTCCCAGCATCCTCAAAGACGTTAGAGAAAATACGATTTTACTTACCGGTAAATCTATTTCTCGTAGTCCGTAGAGGATGCTGGGTGCCCGTCCCAAGTGCGGACTTCTTCTGCAAGACTTGTATATAGTTATTGCTTACATAAGGGTTATGTTATAGTTTATCGGTTGAACCGAGGCTATGTTGTTGTTCATACTGTTAACTGGGTAGTTTATCACAAGTTATACGGTGTGATTGGTGTGGCTGGTATGGATCTCGCCCTTAGATTTACAAAAATCCTTCCTCGTACTGTCCATCTTCTCTGGGCACAGTTTCCCTAACTGAGGTCTGGAGGAGGGGCATAGGGGGAGGAGCCAGTGCACACCCAGAATCCAAAGCTTTCTTAAAGTGCCCTATCTCCTGCGGAGCCCGTCTATTCCCCATGGTCCTTACGGAGTCCCAGCATCCTCTACGGACTACGAGAAATAGATTTACCGGTAAGTAAAATCTTATTTTCTGTTATTTATTTACTGTAATGTTAAGCTTTGTCTCCCTGTACTGTCCTTTGTACAGCGCTGCGAAACACTTGTGGCGCCTTATAAATAAAATGTAATGATAATAATAATAATAATAATAATTATAATGATAATAATAATAATAATAGTCCTATTTTTTTGAATGGGGTTTGTGGTCTACAATTTATCAAGCACCGAAAAAGCAAGTTTTCTGGAGCTTGATCCCCCAATAGCCAACACCATCTGGAGATGGCATTAGCCATTTTGGCTTATGGGCTGCAATTATGCATATTTTTTCCAAAGACGAATATTTAAGATCCCTTTCTGGTAGAGTATGATTGTGCATGCACAGGCTGGTAGCTCCGACTTAAGGTGTGGCCTGAGACAGGCTGGCAGGATAGGGTATAAACTAGGGGTCAGTAATGTAGTGTAGGGTATAGAAGAGGGGTCAGTAATGTAGTGGAGGGAATATAGGGCCAGTAATGTAGTAGGTAATGCAAATGGAGCCATCAGGACGCAAACATTTCTTTCAGTATATCTCCTCCCAATGGACAACAGTAGGTAAGGGGGTTTAGTTGCTTTTACCTTCAGATAAGATACATTTATTGGCTATTGTATTACTTAGTATATCGGGCTATCCAAGTATAGCCTGATTTTATTGTGCAGTAAATGATAAGCTCCCGGACCCATGGGTTATCATGCAAAAGCGGGTCTCTTACGGGTGTTTATTGTGGATTAACGGGTACCTATGTCAATCTTAATTATTAAATTATACCGTACATTTGTGTCATGCACATGCTTTCATAACCAGTCAGTCATGTTTGAAAACCCATTTTCTGGTGATTTTGCCTTTAATACATACAGCAGTATGTAACTCCCCAAAACATGTGATTTGAGCAAATAATGCTCTAGGCATACCTCCCAACTGTCCCGATTTCAGCGGGACAGTCCCGCTATTCAGACACTGTCCCGCTGTCCCTCCCGCGGGTCACAGTGTCCCGCGGGCGGGGGGGCAGTTGGGGAGGCCTTGATCACCCGCTGCTCTGCTCTGCAAAGCAGCGCGTGATCTCTAAATAGATGCTGTGCGCACGCGCACAGGATCTATTCAGTGCAGGGAGTGAGCCGGGGGCTGCCCAGCTGCTCAGGGAGCGCTGGGCACGCCCCCAAAATGACTAAAACGGACCCACGGCGTGTGACCACGCCCACTCGATTGTAGCCACGCCCCTCTCGTACGAGACCACGCCCCCTTTTCGGGACGCGCGCGGTAGGAACATTCAAAGGCCCTCATTCCGAGTCGTTCGCTCTGTATTTTTCATCGCATCGCAGTGAAATTCCGCTTAGTACGCATGCGCAATAATCGCACTGCGACTGCGCCAAGTAATTTTACAATGGAGATAGTATTTTTACTCACGGCTTTTTCATCGCTCCGGCGATCGTAATGTGATTGACAGGAAATGGGTGTTACTGGGCGGAAACAGGCCGTTTTATGGGCGTGCGGGAAAAAACGCTACCGTTTCCGGAAAAAACGCAGGAGTGGCCGGGGAAACGGGGGAGTGTCTGGGCGAACGCTGGGTGTGTTTGTGACGTCAAAACAGGAACGACAAGCACTGAACTGATCGTAGATGCCGAGTAAGTCTGAAGCTACTCTGAAACTGCTAAGTAGTTTGTAATCGCAATATTGCGAATACATCGGTCGCAATTTTAAGAAGCTAAGATACACTCCCAGTAGGCGTAGGCTTAGCGTGAGCAACTCTGCTAAAATCGCCTTGCGACCGATCAACTCGGAATGAGGGCCAAAGTTGGGAGGTATGCTCTAGGTCTATTCCATTTCCCTCTTCAAGTTGTTGTTTTCCAATCTGCAGTAAGAAAGATTTGCCACAAGATGGCAATGTTGTGCTTCTAGTGATTTAAACAGCATAGTTAATTTAGGGCCTAATTCCGAGTTGTTCGCTCGCTAGCTGCTTTTAGCAGCCGTGCAAACGCTAAGCCGCCGCCCTCTGGGAGTGTATCTTAGCTTAGCAGAAGTGCGAACGAAAGGATCGCAGCGCTGCTACAAAAAAAGATTGTGCAGTTTCTGAGTAGCTCGAGACCTACTCCTAGCTTGTGATCACTGCAGACTATTTAGTTCCTGTTTTGACGTCACGAACACGCCTACGTTTTCCCAGCCACTCCTGCGTTTTTATCTGACACGCCTGCGTTTTTACACACACTCTCCGAAAACGGTCAGGTACCACCCAGAAACACCCACTTCCTGTCAATCACTCTGCGGCCAGCAGTGCGACTGAAAAGCATCGCTAGAGCTTGTGTAAAACTGCATCGGGTTTTGTGAAAGTACGTCGCGCGTGCGCATTGAGCCGCATACGCATGCGTAGAAATGCCGATTTATAGCCTGATCGCTGCGCTGCAAACAACGGCAGCTAGCGATCAACTCGGAATGAGGGCCTCAGATCTGATTTTTTTGTTAGCAAATGTATAAAACCTTGGGGGTAATTCAGACCTGATCACTAGGCAGCGATTTTTGCAGCCCTGCGATCGGATAGCCACCGCCTACAGAAGGAGTGTATTTTACAGTGCAAGTGTGCAATCACATGTGTAGCAGAGCTGCACAAACTGATTTTGTGCAGTCTCTGCGCAGCCCAGGACTTACTCAGCCGCTGCGATCACTTCAGCCTGTTCAGGACCGGATTTGACGTCAGGAACCCTCCCTGCAAACGCTTGGACACGCTGCGTTTTTCCAACCACTCCCAGAAAATGGTCAGTTGCCACCCACAAACGCCCTCTTCCTGTCAATCTCCTTGCAATCGCCTGTGCGAATGGATCCTTCGCACAAACCCGTCGCTGACCAGCGATCTGCTCTGTAGCCGTGCGACGCATCTGTGCAGTTTGTGTTTGATCGCCCGCTGTGTGAAAACACACAGCAGCGATCAGGTCTGAATTACCCCCCATGTGCACTGCAGGGGTGCAGATATAACATGTGCAAAGAGAGTTAAGGGCCCTACACATTTAACGATCCGCGACCGAGCTGCCCGACGGCGGATACGGCCGACGGGCGACCCGGCGGCGGAGGGCAGTGACGGGGGGAGTGAAGTTTCTTCACTCCCCACGTCACACGGCTCCATAGCAGTGCAGGCAAATATGGTCGAGATTTTAGTGAAAGATATGAACGATCTCGTTCATTAATGAATAAGATACCATTCATATCGTGCAGTATGGAGGCACCAGCGATGAACGATGCACGGCCCCGCTCTAGTTGATCGCCGGTGCCCTGTCGCCTGTGCATGCAGGCCAATATGGCCGATCTCGTCCATATTTGCCTGCACTTCTATGGAGTCGGGTGATGAAATTTCACTCCCCCCGTCACTGCCCCCCCACCGTCACCCGTCGGCCGTATCCGCCGTCGGGCAGCTCGGCGGCGGATGGGTATGTGTGTATGGCCTTTAAGCGATTTTTCAAACAATTTGAAAGATGAAAGATATCTTTGGAATTGGCACCTTTTTTAAATATTTTAATATTGGGGAGACATTCCTGGGTGTGTGGGCAGGGCTGTAGAAGGGGGAACCAATTAAGTTTTTTTCACCCACTGCCCCACCAATTTCCACTGTGCCACCAACTTAATAAAAAAATCTTTATAATAGGTTCATAAATAATAAAATATATATATATATATATATATATATATATACGCATACATGATGTAAGCCTGATGATGGTTTTGAATAGAACCGAAACGTTGCTGCTAATAACGGGGCAATGGCCAGTTTTTGATGCAAAGTCCGCAGAGTGCCGCTCATGTACACTGATATATATATATATATATATATATATATTATTTATTAACCTATTATAATGATTTTTTTATTAAGTTGGTGGCATAGTGGAAATATAATTGGTGGGGCAGTGGGTTAAAAAAAACTTCATTGGTGGGGCAGTGGGAGAAATTATGACGGAGACGCTGAGCGGCTCCTGTCAGCTGCTCAGCTAGAATGTCTAGCTGAGCCGCTGACGGGAGCCGCTCAGCATCTCTGTGGAGCCGCTGCTGGGGAGGAAGTCACTGCCGGGAAGGAAGCCGCTGCCGGGTAGGAGGAGCAATGTCACATTGTGAACATCGCTCGTCGCGGCTCCGTACACACATGCCGTGATGAGCGATGTCACAAGTGACATTGCTCATATTGAGCTGCAAGCTCGACCCCCAGATGAATTACGGGAGATTCTAGGTACTGCTAAAAGTCCTTCATCTACAGATCGCAGTAATCGAGTGGAGCAGAATGGGATCAGAAGCTGCTTCAGGTACCTTGGGCCTTGGTGATGTAATGCTTTGAAACTCAGTAAGCCAATCTTGAAGATGATTCGCCATCTTACAGGCAGCCAGTGAAGGGAGTAGAGGATGGGTGTTATGTGGCTAGAGCGGGGCTGGTTGGTTAACAGCCTGGCGACTATGTTTTGCACCAGCTGTAAGGTAGAGGGCATTACAGTAGTCTAATCGAGATGATACAAATGCATGGATGACTTTTGGCATATCATCTGAGGGAATTAAGTGCTTAATTCTGGCTTTGTTCCTCAGATGAAAGAATGAGTATTTGATTGTGGCTGACATCTAATGTTTAAGTGTCAAGCCACCATCCAGGACAACGCCAAGATTCCGCACACGATCGGTGGTTTGTAATTCTGAATCCCCGAGTGTAAGTCCAGTAGGTTGGCTATGCTGCAGCCTTGTCCTTTGATGTTGCGGTCCTATCATAAGGACCTCTGTTTTATCCGGGTTCAGTCGCAGCCAACTGGCACTCATCCACTTCTGGAGTTCAGTTAGACAGTTATTTAGGGTTGTTATTGGGTTCTCAGTGCCCGGAGCAAAGGACAGGTACAGTTGTGTATCATCTGCATACAGAGCCGAATTAAGGCTATGGGGGGCCCGGGGCACTTCAGACTGTGGGGCCCTTGCTAAAGAGGTAGATTATATATATATATTATAGATATAGATATATATATATATATATATATATATATATATATATATACACAATGCAATATAGCCAGCCTTACTTGCACCACGCAGCCTCTGCTGGCTCCACATGCTGCCAGGGATCCGTCTTCCTTCCTCCTCCCTGCAGCCTGCGCGCCCAGCCAATGACTGAGCCGCAGGCTGCAGCTTTAACCGGTGGCCGCGGTGTCAGGAACAGACGACAAGGGCCAGCGCGGGCACAGCATAATAACGTCACCCCTCCTCCTCCTTCCTTCTCTGCCCCTCTCCCGCCGGACCCAGAAACAGAGAGGAAGCTGGGACTGGGGAAATGCAGGAAAGGGGAGGAGCTAAGAGGAGAAGGGAGAGCGTCTCCTCCTCCCCTGCAGCGGGGCCGTACTGCTGCGCTGCGCTGCGCTGCTGACATGTCATAGATAGCAGCACCGCATTACCAAGTGTGGGGTACTGGTGGTGGGTGGCACAGCGCTGGCGGCGGCATATACTGTAAATGAGTCAGTGTGACTCATTGATATGCCACTGGCTGGGGGCCCCTTTTAGAAAGGGGGGCCCGGGGTACGTATACCCGGGACCCCCCCCCCCCCCCCCCCTTAATCCGGCTCTGTCTGCATAGCACTGGTAGACCAGGCCATAGCAACCTGATTATTTCACCCAGTGGTAGCAAGTATACTGCAAAAAGCATGGGGCATAGTATAGAACCTTGTAGTACACCACATGGCAGTGGCACCCATGATGATGAGTATAATCCAGATGATACTCTCTGTGACCTGCCAGTGAGAAATGATTTGAACCAGTTTAGGACTGTGCCATCCAGTCCACAGAAATGCATCAGGCGCTCAATCTACTGTGAAAGGATTATGTTTGGAACAAAATGTACACAGAACCTGTGTGTCTATTTAGAACCTGGAAGCAAAAACATTATCTGGAAATGTTTGGTTTATCCAAAAAAAAGTTCTCCTAAACTATAACTTAGGAAGCAGTTTGTAAAATTAGGATTTGTTTGTACAGAGTCAAATTTAAAAGCATACTATACGAAATATAAGGGGCGTTGCTGGACACTGACTAGGAGACAACAAGAAGGGGTGGGGAAGGGGTGAAAAGACGCATGGATATGTTGACTCTTATGGGAGTGTCGCAGGCATGTCACAAGTGAGTTGCTGAAAGTTACATACAAAGAGGCTGAACTGCTTACCTAGGAGGCCATACTTAGATGGAGAAATGGCACTTGGCATAGAGTTGGTACATGTTTTGATGGTGCAACTCTGATGGTGTGTGCTTGTGCATTTAGACTCATAGATTTACACCAGGGAAGGACTTTGTAGTAGTATTAGCATAGACACGCACCTGTGGCAAAAGTTGCAAAATCAGCACCAATGAGTTTAAAAGAGAAAAAGGAAACTGTTGAAGAGAGGCATGGAATGTGCTTAAGGAAGTTGTGAATAAATTCTTGGGGAACTTCAAAGATCCCAACTACAATCAAATGGTGGAAAACATGCTAGAAATCTCTGACCCATTAGTGAGGAGTAAGGGAAAAAAATCCACCAGACATGAAGGAGAAGGTTCGACAATGCCTGGGAAGATGGAATGTCTATATGATGGGAGACTGCTGTTGGATGCTCCACAGAAAAGACCCACAAAGCAGGTATAGAAGACAAAATACCAAACAAAGCTTTGAAGATAAACAGAAAAGCCAGTATAAGTACTTGGAAATGGGGATGCAGTTGGCATCCTGGCAGTTAGAAGACTGGTGCTGGAATCCCCGACACCACTGAGAATCCCAACTGTCAGCATACCAAACATAAGTATGATGGGAAAGGTTAGACTGGGGGTTGGGGGGGGGGGGGTTGGAGTGTTATGCTTACACTGGGGAGGGGGGTTAGGGTTAGGAAGCGGGAGGGAAGTGTTAGGGTTAGGCTGCGGGACTGGAAGGTTGGGGTTAGGCTGCGGATAGGCAGGGGCGTGGGGAGGGCGGTTCCGGTGGAGCTCGAGCTCCAGGTGCCCAAGACAGTAAAGGGTGAGTATTTTTTGTTGTTGTTTTTCTTTAGTGTGTGTAAGCGGCGCTACCAGGGGGCACAATTACTCTGGGCACAGCTGCAGGGGGCACAACTACTGGGGGCAAATCTACAGGGGGCACAACTACTGGGGTCAAATCTACAGGGGGCACAACTACTGGGGCAAATCTACTGAGGGTACAGCTACAGGGGTCACAACTACTGGGGCACAGCTACAGGGCACACAACTACAGGGAGCAACTCTATAGGGGGCACAACTACTGGGGGCAAATCTACAGGGGGCACAACTACTGGGGCAAATCTACTGAGGGTACAGCTACAGGGGTCACAACTACTGGGGCACAGCTACAGGGCACACAACTACAGGGGGCAACTCTATAGGGGGCACAACTACTGGGGGCAAATCTACAGGGGGCACAGCTACAGGGGGCACAACTACTGGGGGGCAAATCTACTGAGGGCACAGCTACACGGGCACAACTACTTGGGGCACAGCTACAGTGGGCACAACTACTGGGGGCAAATCTACTGAGGGTACAGCTACAGGGGGCACAACTACTGAGGGCACAGCTACAGGGGCACAACTACTGGGGGCAAATCTATAGGGGGCACAGCTACAGGGGGCACAACTACTGGGGGCAAATCTACAGGGGGCACAGCTACAGGTGGCATAACTACTGGGGGCAAATCAACTGAGGGCACAGCTACAGGGGCACAACTACTGGGGGCAAATCTACAGGGGGCACAGCTACTGGGGGCAAATCTACTGAGGGCACAGCTACAGGGGGCACAGCTACAGGGGGCACAACTACTGGGGGCACAGCTACAGGGGCACAACTACTGGGGGCAAATCTACAGAGGCACAGCTACTGGGGGCAAATCTACAGAGGGCACATCACCAGGGGGCACAGCTACAGGGGGCACAGCTACTGGGGGCAAATCTATAGGGAGCAAATCTACAGGGGGCTCAGCTACAGGGGCACAACTACTGGGGGCAAATCTACAGGGGCACAGCTACAGGGGGCAAATCTACTGAGGGCACAACTACAGGGGGCAAATCTACAGCTGGCACAGCTACAGGGAGCACAACTACTCCAGGCACAGCTACAGGGGGCACAACTACTGGGTCCATAACTACAGGGGGCATAACTGGCGCGCACTATGTTTCACCTAGGGGAGTGTGTGTGTGTGGGGGGGGGGGACCGAAGGAAACTTTCGCCCTGGGTGCCACAAGGTCTAGAACCGGCCCAGGTGGCCACGCCCCAAGTCCAGTACAGGGGTGGGGGGCGCCGAAACATACCTTGCTCCAGGCACCATGACACCTTGCTACACCTCTGCGGGTAGGGAGGGTTAGTGGGAGGGTGAAGGGTAGAGTTATTATACCTACTAAAAAGTGGCAGGATCCTGACAGTCGGGATGCCGATGACGGTTCTCTGACTGCCAGCATCTACACTGTTGGGATACCATACCCAACCCTGTAAATATAAGTAGCATTGTAAAATGGTTCTTTGTTACATTATTTTGTACATCAGATTTTTTTTACTTTATGTAATAAAATTAACATTTCACCAGTCTACACATGGATAGACTATTTTCCCAAATCTTCACATCCTCTTTGTGAAAAATCCTTACATCTCCGAGAGTTATTTATGAAATCATAGAAATATAGAATTGACGGCAGATAAGAACCACTTGGCCCATCTAGTCTGCCCCTTTTTTTTATCCACAGCAAATACCTTTGGAGTCAACCTGAGAATTGCAGACAATTTTCAGCGAATCAAAGTTTGTAGGCCTAACTACTTTAATTACCAAACTGCATACTGCATGTTAGAGGTGCATCATTTTATGAAAAGTAACCGGCTAATTGCAGTATAGCAGTAATAATTATATGTACTTTGGAATACTTTTAGTTTTAAGTAGTCATTGGACTGTTTCCGTATTGGGATATGTAGCATTTCAATGAATAGTAAATGTTGTTCACGTAAACAGGGAAATCCAAGGTCCAAATATAATAGCCTACAATTTGCGGGTACTAGTGCTATTTCTTCACTATGGGCTGCAGCCAAACTCCCGACACTCTGGATCCCGACAATCAGAAGACTGACAACGGGATCCTGATCGTATCCTGACCCCCCCCAGCATTTTCACCAATACCAGATCCCGACTGCCAGGATTTTGCACACAACCACTTAGATATAGCCTCTAGATTTGATGAGGCAATTGGTTTTAAGGCAAATCCTGGTAGGTTTTCCAATAACAATCGCCACTTTAAATTTAGTAGCTATATATCCCTAAAATAATTTCTGCAAATCACAGACTATTACATTTGGGCATAAGTGTTTGCTACTGTACGTACTTATAACATTATCTCTTATACATCTACGTCTCCCATTAAGATCTCTGACCTTATACCCTCTACACTCCCACCCATCCTCTTCACTCCGCTAATACACGCCGACTCTCCTGCCTTCTGATTACTTCCTCCCACTCCTATCCTTAAGATTTCTCACGTGCTGCTCCCTTTCTCTGGAATTCTCTACCTCTCCCCCTCAGACTGTCCATCTCTCGACATAACTTCAAACGGGCTCTGGGGACCCACTTCTTCACCAAACCCATCCAAATCTCATCCTAACCCTCTGTTCCTCGCTTGCTTACGGTCTACTCCATCTGTGTCACCCCTGTCGTTCTGCCCCTCCCCTTTAAAAGGTAAGCTCTCATAAGCAGGGCCTGCAACCCTCATGTGCTTATTGTTCTCTTACTTAAACCATCTTCGACGGCACCAAATCATGCGGTTTTCTGTCACCCTGGCCTGATACCTATGTCAGTGTCGTCTGCTACTGTAGCTATGTTCATTTACCCTGGACTTGTAATATATTGTCTTCAACTGTAAGTCACTATTTTCCTGTTTCGATTATTTTGTTTAAAATTGGGCACTGCAGATCCCTTGTGGCGCCATATAAATAAAGGATAATAATATAATACAAGCGTAGCCAACTGCAGTGTTCCAAGTGCTGGATAGCTAAAATGCCCTGACACTGGGGGGTAGATTTACTAAAGCTAGTGATGTTGCCCACATCAACCAATCAGAGACAAGCTATAATTTCTCTATGGTATGGTGCAACACCACCACCACTTTTTTTTTTTTTTTTAACTGTAGTAAATTTACCCCTGGGACTTGTAGTTCCAAAGCAGTTGCAGCTCAACATTTTGCCTATCTGTAATGTCCTACATTATAAAGCAGCCTGCTCAGACTGTAAACTGCGCGCTCTAATAATCTTTCAATTTACCTTCATGGATCTTGGCTGTTGCTAGAGTGATGACCTCAGACCTGACATCAGGATCATTCAGCACTTCTCATCCAGCTCCCTGCCAGGTCACCTTCCCCTCATCGTCTGTCCTGCGCAACATAACCGACGCCTTCCAGACTCTGAACGTCATGGTGAGTTCCATCCTCATGCCCCATGCCCACTCTCCTAATCCCCCGTAGGCTCAATAAATGGAGAGATGATATTGAAGCCCCAAGTAATACATTGGCGGAACCCAAGTTAAACAGATACCCGTGCTACAGATGGGGTGTTGGAATCCTTCTACTGTTGGAAAAGCAGCTGAGTGACCGCACCTCTGCACAGTTTCTCATGTAGGCATAGGGAGATAGCAGAAATAACATTATCTTATTTTCACCTTCAACTAGGCTTCTTTTAAAATGTACAACATCTCCAAAATATGTCAGTAAAATGCTGCATGTCAGTAAGTTTTGTTTTTGGGTTTTATTTTTACAAGGATCGCTATTAAAAAAATTTCAGAGGTTGATAGCCTTAGCTGGTAATATGTTATTCCATGTTCCATATGTAGTCAGCTCTGAATACCTATTGCCAGTAATCTCAGGATAAAAACCCATAAAAATAGAAGGTGGGTTTCCTCCGGGTACTCCAGTTTGCTCCCACAATCCAAAAATATACTGGTAAGTTAATTGGCTCCTGACAAAATTACCTCTAGCGTGAATGTGTGTGTGTGTACATGTGGTAGGGAATATAGGGGGTCATTCCGACGCGATCGATCGCTGCAGTTTATCTCAGCGATCGGGTCGCATGTGACGGGTCGCAGTGTGCCGCCGAAGGCCGTCATTGCTTAGCGATCGCCTCTGCCTGATTGACAGGCAGAGGCAGTCGCTGGGCGGGAGGGGGCTAGACGGCAGTGTTAAGTCGCTGTTCAGGGGGGTGCGTTCCGGCCAACTACGATCAGTTTCACAGACATGTGGGGGGACGCCCAGCACAGGGCTAGTCCGCCCCGCATGTCTGGCTCTGCCCCCCCTCCCCCAGCACAGGGCTAGTCCGCCCCGCATGTCTGGCTCTGCCCCCCCTCCCCCAGCACAGGGCTAGTCCGCCCCGCATGTCTGGCTCTGCCCCCCCTCCCCCAGCACAGGGCTAGTCCGCCCCGCATGTCTGGCTCTGCCCCCCCCTCCCCCAGCACAGGGCTAGTCCGCCCCGCATGTCTGGCTCTGCCCCCCCCTCCCCCAGCACAGGGCTAGTCCGCCCCGCATGTCTGGCTCTGCCCCCCCTCCCCCAGCACAGGGCTAGTCCGCCCCGCATGTCTGGCTCTGCCCCCCCTCCCCCAGCACAGGGCTAGTCACCCCGCATGTCTGGCTCTGCCCCCCCTCCCCCCGCACAGGGCTAGTCCGCCCCGCATGTCTGGCTCTGCCCCCCCTCCCCCAGCACAGGGCTAGTCCGCCCCGCATGTCTGGCTCTGCCCCCCCTCCCCCAGCACAGGGCTAGTCCGCCCCGCATGTCTGGCTCTGCCCCCCCTCCCCCAGCACAGGGCTAGTCCGCCCGCATGTCTGGCTCTGCCCCCCCTCCCCCAGCACAGGGCTAGTCCGCCCCGCATGTCTGGCTCTGTCCCCCCTCCCCCAGCACAGGGCTAGTCCGCCCCGCATGTCTGGCTCTGCCCCCCCTCCCCCAGCACAGGGCTAGTCCGCCCCGCATGTCTGGCTCTGTCCCCCCTCCCCCAGCACAGGGCTAGTCCGCCCCGCATGTCTGGCTCTGCCCCCCCTCCCCCAGCACAGGGCTAGTCCGCCCCGCATGTCTGGCTCTGCCCCCCCTCCCCCAGCACAGGGCTAGTCCGCCCCGCATGTCTGGCTCTGCCCCCCCTCCCCCAGCACAGGGCTAGTCCGCCCCGCATGTCTGGCTCTGCCCCCCCTCCCCCAGCACAGGGCTAGTCCGCCCCGCATGTATGGCTCTGCCCCCCCTCCCCCAGCACAGGGCTAGTCCGCCCCGCATGTCTGGCTCTGCCCCCCCTCCCCCAGCACAGGGCTAGTCCGCCCCGCATGTCTGGCTCTGCCCCCCCTCCCCCAGCACAGGGCTAGTCCGCCCCGCATGTCTGGCTCTGCCCCCCCTCCCCTAGCACAGGTACAAAAGCATCGCACGGCAGCGATGCTTTTGTACCTGAGGAGTAGCTCCCTGCCGGCACAGATCCTGCACGCTGGAAGGGAGCTGCTTGTTGCTTCCTGGGTCGCAGCGGCTGCGCGTGATGTCACGCAGCTGCCGCGGCCCGCTCCACACACGGTCCGGGCACACCTGCGTTGGCCGGACCGCACCACCAAAACGCCAGCCTGCCCCTCCCGCCCAGCAAATGCCTCTGCCTGTCAATCAGGAGAGGCGATCGCTGGGCAGAGATGCCGATAGCATCTTTGCTATGCGCCGGCGCACTGCGGTGCCGGTGCATGCGCAGTTCAGACCTGATCGCCCGCTGTGCGAAAATGCACAGCAGCGATCAGGTCTGATTTAGGCCCATAGTGTACTATATCGCACCGTGTGTACGCACTATATCGCTCACTATGCGCGTTCCCGCAGTCCGTTTACTAGGTGCTATCTCATTTAAACATGCCCAAAACTACAGGGGGGGGGGGGGGGGGGGGGGTGGCCTTAACTACAGGGGGGTGCCTAAACTACATAATTAGTGATGGTACTATGGGGGGCTGTAAAAAGTTCAGGGGTGGCGCACAACAGCAGTGGCCTGACGCCTGGAACAATCGTGGGGTGCACCAATGCTCACACCAATAAACTGGCCAACAATGTTAATAAAAGTGTGGGGGGGGGGGTGGACTGTGCTGCTGTCTCTTTATTCCACCCTGAAGTCCTGCCCCCCCCCCCCTTTAATTCCTGCCCAGTACGTAAATTAGGTGAGAAGCCTAAATAGTGCATATTGGGGGTCATCCTGACCCGATTGCACGCTGCAGTTTATCGCAGCGGTGCGATCGGGTTAGAACTGCGCATAAGCCGGCGCATTGCAGACGTCCGAAGGCCGTCGGGCCGCTACGATTGCCTCTGCCTGATTGACAGGCAGAGGCAGTCGCTGGGCGGGGCGGTACAGCGGCGTTTGGCTACCGTTTCTTGGGCGCGGTCCGGCCAACGCAGGCGTAGCCGGATCGAACAGAACGGGGGGTGGCCCGCAGCGGCTGCGTGCAGGCCGGGGAGCGATGAGTAGCTCCTGGCCAGCACGCTACAGCTGCGCTGGTCGGAAGCTACTCTTGAAGTGCAGAGGCATCGCCGCTGGGCGATGGCTTTGCACTTTTGCAGGGGGGGCTGGCACTGACATGCATGGCAGGATAGCCTTGTGCTGGCGTCTCCCCTGCATGTCAGTGTGACTGATCGTAGCTGTGCTAAGTTTAGCACAGCTACGATCATCTCGGAATGACCCCCGTTGTTCATCTTTTGACAAAATCTTTCAGTGTTTATGCACTACGGGCCTTATTCAGGTTTGTTAGCAAACCAAACCAAACCAAAAAAGTTAGCATTTGGGCAAAACCTTGCTGCAGTGCAGGCGGGGCAGATGTAACATGTGCAGAGAGATTTAGATTCAGATGGGGTGTGTTCAAACGGAAATTTAAATTGCAGTGTAAAAATAAAGCAGCCAGTATTTACAATGCACAGAAACACTATAACAACCCCCCCCCCCCCCCCGTCTAACTCTCTCTGCGCATGAAAAATCTACCCCACCTGCAGTACAGCATGGTTTTGCCCCATTGCTTACTTTTTTGGCTTGCTAACAAACCTGAATAACCCCCCATATCTTTTGTTCAAGAGCACCGATGAAAAAGATATCTTTCAAAATATTACCGTGTGTACCCAGATTGAGATCATATCCCGTTGTATTATTTGATGTGCTTATGCTTTGTTGATAGAGGCGTTGTTTATTTATGAGCCATTGCTGCATAATTTTCGATAAAACATGCCACCCCCCCCCCCTGGATAATTTGCATACCATTGTTCATATTTAATTTTTAATTCTTTCCATTTCTTTTATTGTCTTACTGTCTATTTAAAATAAGCAAACACATTTTGGGGAACACCCGTTGGTGATATACCACACACTCTCTTCACTAACACAGGACACTGCTCTGTGGAAAAGGGTCACAATAAATAACCCAGGTCCATCGACCCGGGAATCCAACCTGGGTAGCAAACAGGGTTGGACCCTGGAAGTACCTGGGTAGGCTGCAGTGTAAACGGGTGACTTGGGACATTCAACCCGGGTCCCGTTAAAAGAATAGGGAGAGCCAGATCACAGGCGTTCAGGGATGATATCATCTCTAAGCACCGCCAAAACAGAAAGAGTGCACCCATGCAGGGCCAGATTAACACTCCGGGGGGCCCGGGGTACTTCAGTCAAGGGGGCCCCTTAAGGAATATATATATATATATATATATATATATATATATACACAAAGCTGGCACTCCGGATACTATGCAGTATATATATATATATATAGATATGTATCATGCCCATACATACAAACAACACAACACAACACACAGTCATGCACAGCATACCTACACACACATGGCATACATACATACATACCACAACACACACGTCATGCATACAGTCACACATAGCATACCTTCACACACATAGTATACATGTACACACACACGCAGCATACCTACAAACATACACACACACACACACACACACAGCATACTTACCGTCACACACAGCAGGTTGCCTATGTGTGACCGTCGGTCAGGAGACTGCCGATCACCATACTGACGCCAGGATCCCGACTTCCAGATGCATGGCAGGGGTAGCGAGCGCAGCTGAACTCCTTGCGGGCTCGGTGGCGAGCTGAGCTCACCACAGGTTCTATTCCCACTCTATGGGTGTCGTGGACACCCACGAGTGGGAATAGTCCCTGTTAGTCGGCAATGCCAACTATCGGGATTGTTAGGGGGAGGGATCCCAGCATCAATATTCTGACCAGCGGTCTCCTGACCGCCGGTCACACAACTACATCCCAGCACAGCATACCTTCACATACATACACGCATACACACACACAAACACACACACACAGCATACGTACTGTCAAACACAGCATATCTACACACACATAGCATGCACACACACAGCATACCTACGCCATATTTTACGCACAAAATACAGCACTAACCAAGAGCGGAGTGGCGGAGGAGGAGATTCTAGGGAAGGACATCGATGGTCAATGTTTGGTCGACCACCAACGTTCTTTGCGATGGTAATGTTTTTACCATTTGATGGCGGCATTCCAATGTTTGCAGCTCTCTGCATCAGGCATCTTGATTAGGGAGGCCAATCCCGGGATCAAGAACAGCGGGATCCTGGGATTTAGGGCCAAATACGTCCAGGATTCAATCTCGGGATGGGGAAGCTCCAATCCCGGGGACTGAGGGATCAGCGTTAAGCGTCCTCAGGATGCTCAGACTCTGCCCGACTTCCTCCTCCCAGCTTCCCAGCGCAGCGTGACGTGCAGTGAGAGGTAATGCTGTGCCGTCACACGCCGCTGGTAGTCGCCAGGAGAGAATAGCTGATGTTCCCCACCCGCCCGTCCCCGGTGTATGGTGAGTTTTGCGTGCGGGGCGGGGCTGGCCACACAGGGAAACACCAATCCCGGGTAACCCAGGAATCCCGGGATTGACCATTTTTTAATCCCGATACCCGGGATTGAAAAATGGCCCGGGATTGGCCTCCCTAATCTTGATCATTGAAGGCTGTCTCTGCCTGTAACAATCAAGATGTGTGTAAAAGACAGAATAGGTTACGCATGCCCTCCAACATTTTACACATAAAAATCGGTACAAATTAGGAAAGGGGCGTGGTCACGGGTAAAGGGGGTGTGGTCACAGCCTCTTTCCTATACTTTGAATGGAAATTTGGAGAGTCGAAAATCGGTACAGACCATAAAAAAAAGGTACAGTACCTGCCAAAAAGGTACAGTTGGAGGGTATGAGTTACGTTCCTGACTGCTCCGAGACCCGCCTCCTATCCCGCTCCCAGTATGACTCCCTATCCCGCCCCTTGTCCCTTCCATCAATACTTTTGATGCAATGGTTACTTACCATCTCATCGAAAGTTTTGATGGTGGGTGGAAGCCCAGTCATCATTTGCTGGGCTCCTGATGTCCATCCCTAGGATAGTCACTGCTGGAGTCCATGTGACCTGAGCTGCTGCACCTGGTAAGCATGGAACTTTGTTAGCAGTTGGGCGAAACCATGTGCACTGCAGGGGAGGCAGATATAACATGTGCAGAGAGAGTTAGATTTGGGTGGGTTATTTTGTTTCTGTGCAGGTAAATACTGGCTGCTTTATTTTTACACTGCAATTTAGATTGCAGATTGAACACACCCCACCCAAATCTAACTCTCTCTGCACATGTTATATCTGCCTCCCCTGCAGTGCACATGGTTTTGCCCAACTGCTAAGAAAGTTCCTGCTGCGATCAACTCAGAATTACCCCCAGAGATCTCTGTGAGGAGAGCAGTCGCATCTGCTTCAGTCATGCCTGCGGTGACAGAGATGGAGACAAGGCTGTTTCCATCTCTGAAAAACTAATTTGGTCCGCACAGGGGGCCCCTGAGATGCGAGTGGCCCTTAATCCGGCTCTAAGCCCATGTGCAGTGTAAACAGGGGCCAACCAAGGAATAACCCAGGTCGGCAGTACGGTGTGTACGCTGGGGACTGACCCCGGGTTGGGAACACGTTCCAAAACCCGGGTCAGACCTGGGATTTCAGCGGCAAAGGGGTATCAGTAAAACTCTCGTGTTCCCCAGCATAACCATCTATTCCCTTTCTCCCCCTGGCAGGTAGTAGCTCTGGCTGTTAATCCATTCACTCACCTGAGTCCTGTGGAAATAGTGGGGCCTGTGGTTGAAATATCCCTGGAGTCAGATGATGGCGGAATTGACGTGAATGACATGGATGAGTACATTGAGGTGAGTCGCCAATCAGCTGAGGGATGAGAAATGTTCATGCAGCAGCAGCTTATGCAGGCCGCTGACTCTGGGCCTGTTGGAGCTTGAAATTTAAAGGCGGCGCTAACATTAGACATTAGAGTGCCGCTTTACATTTTCTGTTCTAACCCACCAAGAAAGCCACTTTGTAAATATACCCCCTAATATTGTTTAGCTGTCTGTGACTACAGCTACAGTATCCGCACACAAAGGCCCTCGGGTAACAAAGGGGGCGCAAGTTCTTTTTCATTTGCCAAAAAGATGCTTTTCATGCTGCACGCACACCAAACTCCTAAATCTGTAAGTACAGTACATGTACACTTGCAAGCGTACTCTTCAAGAAGGCCACATGCCACTTTATTCTTATTACCACATGTATAGATGGCTGTGCAGTTTTTTATGAGTCCCATAGCTGGCTGGAGTTTTCTATGTTGCATATATAAAGTATTAGGGCCCTATGTCGTAGTCACTGAAATCCCCTCAGAAGGCTAATTAGCAGTGGCGTCACTGGTGGTGGGGGGGGGGGGGGGGGGGGGTTTGCGGGCCATTCCATGGTGTCAGCCTCTGAGGGGTGACACCAAAATTTTGGTGGCAGGGAGCAGTGTGCTGCACTGTAACATTACATGCAGGGCTCGGCTCCTGTCACAGAGTAGGAGCCGGCAGAGTGCACTGTGCAGGCAGACTAGTCTCCAGGGGCAGCCCAACATCTCCGGAAATGCTGGGCACACCCCCAAAGCGATGACTACGTGGTCAGCCCGTGAAGACATCACCCTTTTCAGGGGCACGTGCCAGGTCACCACACCGGGTGTTAGGAACCTCAGTGACACCCCTGCTAATTAGCGCTGCAGACCGCAGTCCCCACTATTATCAATGAGGACTACATTCTGATCTCTATGCACCACTGATAGTGTGGCATTTTCCTGTCACTGCTTAGAGGGGATGTAGTCAGGATCCCGGCTGTTACCAAACCTGACAGCCGGGATCCCGGCTGTCAGAATACCGACGCCGGGATTCCGACGTCCAGAATGCCGGCAGTGCCTCCACAGCTATACCCACTCGTTGCGCTACCCCCCCCCCCCCCCGCCGTACCCAACCTGCTGTGATTGTGTCCTTTTCCTGCCACTGCTGAGAGTGCAGACTTTTCCTGTCACTATTGAAAGGTGCAGACTTTACCCTGTCACTGGCAGAGAGTGCAGCCTTTTTTTTTTTTTTTTTCCTGTCACTGCTGGGAGTGCAGCCTTTTCCTGTCACTGACTGGGAGTGCAGCCTTTTCCTGTCACTGCTGGGAGTGCAGCCTTTTCCTGTCACTGCTGGGAGTGCAGCATTTTCCTGTCACTGCTGGGAGTGCAGCCTTTTCCTGTCACTGCTGGGAGTGCAACCATTTCTGTCACTGCTGAAAGGTACAGACTTTTCCCATCACTGCTAAAAGGTGCAAACTTTTCTTGTCACTGCTGAGAGTGTGTCCTTTTCCTGTTACTCCTGAGAGTGTGGCCATTTCCTGTCACTGCTGAGAGCGCAACCATTCCCTGCCACTGCTGAGAGCGCTGCCTTTTCCTGTCACTGCTGAGCAGCGACGGACTGGGGCTCTAAATCGGCCGACGCACGTCAAGGAGGCGCGCCACCACGATGCACGGGGGCGTGCAGAGAGTGATGGGGGCGTGGACTCGTGGCACCCCCCCATTACCATGACAATGCTTGCTGGGGGGCGGGGGCGCACTGCGAGTCTGTGGGCGTGGACTCACGGCACCCCCCCATTTCCATGGAGACCGGTGGGAGCGGCTGAACCAGAGAGCCGGAGGCTGCGATGCGTGCGGCCTTCCCGGCTCTCTGAGGGACCGGATTGGCCCACCTGCCCATCGGCCCCTTCTGGCATGTGCCAGATGGCCAGTCCGGCCCTGCTGCTGAGAGTGCAGCCATTTCTTGTTACTGCTGAGAGTGCAGCCATTTCCTGTCACTCATGAGAGTGCAGCGTTTTCCAGGTACTGCTGTGAGTGTGGCCTTTTCCTGTTACTTTAGAGAGAGCATCATATGGCCAGGACACTAACAGCCATGTTGTACTGTAGCATACCTCCCAACATGACCCTCTCCAGGAGGGACAGAATGCTCTGCTCCTGGACTTCCCTCTTAATTTATGATTTCCATCACCTGTGCTGAAACAACTTTCTTATCCATTAACCTGTTCAACACATGTGCAGACAATCATACATTAAGAAAAAAGTCCAGGAGCAGAGCATTTTGTCCCTCCTGGAGAGGGTCATGTTGGGAGGTATGCTGTAGGCCTCTATTATTGTAAGACAGTAAAATAAAAAGTTTTCCCTAAACATAGAGATATAAAGTAAGACGTACTGTAGGAAAATGAAAAGCAGAGAGCTTATTTCCCTAATGTGTAAAATATACACTGTCTAATCTATCAGCTGGCCAGTGCTAATAGGACTGGACAAACTCTGATCATGGATGGTATATGCCCTCTATCCCAGGCACTGGAATACTTCCTGTTGTGCCTGGGAATTAGGGACCAGCCTGTCACACCTGGGACTGATTTATTTATTTTTCTAGATTGTGTTGAAGAAAAATCAGAGCACAGCATTAAATGAGTCAAATACAGATCTGGCCAAAGATAAGGATATGATCCTAGTTGTGAATGTGACGTCTGCAAACCACTCCCTGGTAATAAAGGTGGAACCATCAATCCCAGTCAAGCTGGACCTGTATCTTGGATTTAATGGAAACCCCAACAGCAGCTTCTTCCTGCAGAACATTTCCCTCCCAGACAGTAAGGACAGACATGCTGGTTTATTGTTATCAGTGAAATATAGAAGGAGGTGGTGGTGGGGTAGTCAATATAGAGCAGGGCTGGCCAAACCGGTCCTCGAGATCTACCAACAGTTCATGTTTTCCAGGCCTCCTGGAGATCTGTAGAATTGTCAGCCAGGAATGAATGCAGCACATCTTAATTAGTAATGACTACACCTGTGCACCAGATAGGTGGTCTGGAAAATGTGAACTGTTAGTAGATCTCGAGGACTGGTTTGGCCAGCTCTGATATAGAGTATACATAAATGTTCAATGTGATCATTCAGCGCTATATAGCAACTACATACTGACCATGTACTTCACTATTGACAAGTCACCTCTAGATCTTTGATATTTTATATTGTATAATCCTTTTTCTAACCCGTTTATTTATTAAATTCTAAACCGATCTGACTGACACCCCCCCCCCCCCCCCCCCCAAACACACAGTGTTCATTCCCATCATTTGTTGATCTCCAAGTTGCTTCCCATCCCCAATGCTTTTACCAGTATCTCCAATTAAGACATTTGTACATGTCTTTTTGTTCTTGCCCTGGTCCCCAACATGTCTGTAACCACTTTTAAGCAGAGAGACACTTTGCATACCCTCCAACATTTTATACATAAAAATCGGTACAAATTCAAAAAGGGGGTGTGGCCACGGGAAAGGCTTTCAATGGAGGTTTGGAGAGCCAAAAATCACTACAGACCATAAAAAAAAAGGTACAGTTGGAGGGAATGACTTTGTCATGACATTTGCTCAGTCCATAACTGACAAGATTTCTGTGTTAAAGCCAAATGTAGTAAAACCGTTATTGTGTAATACTCCTTCAAATCCTCTAATCCAGAGGTTCTCAAACTCGGTCCTCGGGGGCACACACAGTGCATGTTTTGCACTCTCCTCACAGAATCACAAGTGAAATAATTAGCTCCACCTGTGGATCTTTTAAAATGTGTCAGTGAGTAATTAATACACCTGTGCACCTGCTGGGTTACCTGCAAAACATGCACTGTGTGTGCCCCCGAGGACCGAGTTTGAGAACCTCTGCTCTAATCCATAGGTTCTCAAACTCGGTCCTCACTCCAAACAGTGCATGTTTTTCAGGTCTCACAGAATCACAAGTGAAATAATTAGCTCCACCTGTGGAACTTTTAAAATGTTTCAGTGAGTAATAAATACACCTGTGAACATACTTGCCTACCTGACTCTCTCCATGAGGGAGAATATGCTCTGTTCCTGGACTTTCCTGGTAATGTAGGATTGCCATCACCTGTGGTGAAACACCTTTCTTATCAATTACCTAGCTCACCACAGGTGATGGCAATCATACATTACCAGGAAAGTCCAGGAACAGAGCATTTTCTCCCTCATGGAGAGGGTCAGGTAGGCAAGTATGCCTGTGAACCTGCTGGGTGACCTGGGAAATGTGTCGGTAATGAGTACACCAGTGCACCTGCTGGGTGACCTGGGAAATGTGTCGGTAATGAGTACACCTGTGCACCTGCTGGGTGACCTGGGAAATGTGTCGGTAATGAGTACACCTGTGTACCTGCCTGGGAAATGTGTCGGTATTGAGTACACCTGTGCACTTGCTGGGTGACCTTGGAAATGTGTCAGTAATGAGTACACCTGTGCACCATACTTGCCTACCTGACCCTCTCCATGAGGGAGAAAATGCTCTGTTCCTGGACTTTCCTGGTAATGTATGATTGCCATCACCTGTGGTGAGCTAGTTAATTGATAAGAAAGGTGTTTCACCACAGGTGATGGCAATCATACATTACCAGGAAAGTCCAGGAACAGAGCATTTTCTCCCTCATGGAGAGGGTCAGGTAGGCAAGTATGCTGTGCACCTGTTGGGTGACCTGGGAAATGTGTCGGTAATGAGTACACCTGTGCACCTGCTGGGTGACCTGGGAAATGTGTCAGTGAGTAATGAGTACACCTGTGCACCTGCTGGGTGACCTGGGAAATGTGTCAGTAATAAGTACACCTGTGCACCTGCTGGGTGACCTGGTTAATATGTCGGTAATAAGTACACCTGTGCACCTGCTGTGTGACCTGGGAAATATGTCAGTAATGAGTACACCTGTGCACCTGCTGTGTGACCTGGGAAATATGTCAGTAATGAATACACCTGTGCACTGCCGGGTGACCTGGGAAACGTGTCAGTGAGTAATGAATACACCTGTGCACCTGCTGGGTGACCTGGGAAACGTGAACTGTTTGGGGTCCTGAACAGCGAGTTTGAGAACCTATGCGCTAAACTGTGTGACTCAAGACCATGAAATCTGGACAGATGATTTATCAACCTTCTAAAGGTCAACCAATCTGGTGCTAGCTACGATTTTCTGTATTGTATCAGATAAACGATAGCTAGAATCTTCTATGGACAACACTTCTCCTGTTTAGAAGGTTTCATTAATCTCCACCTATATTCCCAAATTGCAATTACTGGGTTTCTGTGGCAAAGTCTGCGTTGTCCGGACAAAATCAGGACATGTTGAATGGGTAGGAGTTGTTGTCATAGCAAATTATCTATCAATCAATCAATCTATCTAATCCACAGGTTCTCAAACTCGGTCCTCAGGACCCCACACAGTGCATGTTCTGCAGGTCTCCTCACAGAATTACAAGTGAAATAATTAGCTCCACCTGTGGACCTTTTAAAATGTGTCTGTGAGTAATTAATACACCTGTGCACTTGCTGGGTTACCTGCAAAACATGCACTGTGTGGGGTCCTGAGGACTGAGTTTGAGAACCCCTGATCTAATCTATCTATCTAATTCAGACCTGATCGCAGCAGCAAACTTTTTCTCTAATAGGCAAAACCCTGGGGGTAATTCAGACCTGGGCACCGACTTTTGCAGCCCTGCGATCGGATAGTCGCCGCCTACAGGGGGAGTGTATTTTAGCTGTGCAAGTGTGCGATCGCATGTGTAGCAGAGCTGCACAAACGGATTTCACGTCAGACACCCTCCCTTCAAACGCATGAACACGCCTGTGTTTTTCCAAACACTCCCTGAACATGGTCAGTTGCCACCCACAAACACCTTCTTCCTGTCAATCTTCTTGCGAACGCCCGTGCGAATGGATCCTTCACACAAACCCATCGCTGAGCGGCAATTTCTTTGTACCCGTGCGACGTGCCTGCGCATTACGGTGCAGATGCATGCACAGTTTGTGCCTGATCGCCCGCTGTGCGGAAACGCAAGGCAGCAATCTGGTCTGGATTACCCCGCGTGTGCACTGCAGGGGGCAGATATAACCGTACTTGCCTACCTGACCCTCTCCATGAGGGAGAAAATGCTCTGTTCCTGGACTTTCCTGGTAATGTATGATTGCCATCACCTGTGGTGAGCTAGTTAATTGATAAGAAAGGTGTTTCACCACAGGTGATAGCAATCATACATTACCAGGAAAGTCCAGGAACAGAGCATTTTCTCCCTCATGGAGAGGGTCAGGTAGGCAAGTATGGATATAACGTGCAGAGAGAGTTAGATTTGGGTGGGGTGTGTTCAAACTGAAATCTAAATTGCAGTGTAAATATAAAGCAGCCAGTATTTACCCTGCACAGAAACAATATAACCCACCCAAATCTAACTCTCTCTGCACATGTTACATCTGCCCCCCTGCAGTGCAACATGGTTTTGCCAGTTAGAGAAAGATTTTGCTGTTGCTGAATTAGGCCCTATATTTGCTTACTGTGCGAAAGTGGGCAGGGCGATGGCGCGATTCACTCTGAATCCTGCTTTACAATGCTGCTTTACCCCATGCTTAACAATGCTGTAATCTGGGCATTGTATACCGAGGGGTGGGGCTGCAATGATGAAATCGTGCCCCACACATCACCCACCTATAATGATGCCCCCTCCTGTTGAGCCGACCTGTCTGATGGACCAGGAGAAGAGTTATATTATATAATGCTATTTTCTATTTCTAAGTAGCGAGAGCCTTATGTGCATGTTTCTAGCTAGAGAGTAATACCTTGTTTCTCCCGCTAGATGATCTATATACTTGGGTGTTGTCCCCGGAGAAGTTACTGGGTGGCACTGGTATGTACTATGTCAACGTGACCGTGGCTAATACAAGTCTGGAAGTATGGGCGGAGGGCAAATCCTTGGCTCTCTCTACCGACATATTCGCCACACAATGCGTTTTCTGGGATGACGACCTTAGAATATGGAGTGTCGACGGCTGCTACGTAAGCATACCTCCCAACATTTTAACTATAGGAAGAGGGACATCTGAGCGCGCCCGACCAAAAAGGGGCGTGGCATGCGGAAAAGGGGTGTGGCTTTGCGGCAACCTGCGATCGATAGCCCCCCATTGTTGTCAGTGTCATCTCTCCCCCTGGCTCTACTGAGTAGACGCTGTACGCAGCAGTGACGGGAGCCTTCAGACTGCCCCCCCCCCCCCCCCCCCCTCCACTGTGGGACACTGCGGACCGCAGGTGGGACAGCAGGGCGATCCCAAAAAACAGGACTGTCCCGTGAAAATCGGGACAGTTGGGAGGTATGACATAAGTGTGAACTCAGATCTAGATCAGCATTCTCCTGTCTCGCTCACCACCTTCCCAGAAACTAATGTCTTTAGGTTACAAAGCTGAAACTTTCCGAGGAACTGTCAGAAGGACAGCACCAGGCATGAAGTCTGCAGCTTAATAGGACTCAGAATGGGAAACCTCTCTTTGCCAGGACAACTCAGGGGGAGATTTATCAAATATCACACCTAGGGAGGTCAATCCCGGGATTGGGATCGGCGGGATCCCGAGATTTAGGCCCTGTCAAAGTCAGAAAAATATCACGCTGCACGTTGCCATATATTCACCTCATGCGCGTGCCTGCTGCACGTGCACATTCTCTCCCGTGCGTGCGGATATACGCAGCCGCGTGATGGCGCCTCGGCCATGCGCTCGAGCGCGTGGTATGTGCATTTACGGTAGAGTTTGTGTGCGTCTAGCGGGCGACTCAATCGTTTAATAATAGAACCAAATAGCATGTTTTATAGATAATGTTCCCCTTAATAATGACTGTAAGTTTGGTTAATATAAATGGTCGCTGGACAGAGGAATTCCTCTTTGTATGGTACGAAGGGTCAGACAGGGTTTGAACAGCTGTGTCTGGTACCTAACTAAAGAACATTTTAATAGCAACAATCCGGTGTTAGTTAGGTAAAGATTAATTGCTCCTGCGTATAGTTATGGCCATTAGTAGATTCTGGACATTTCATATATTTGCGATTCATTACCCATGCGGCGGGAATCTTCAGATTCCCTCCCACTTGAGCAGTTTGATATAGTCACAGCCCACCTGTTCAAACTAACCTATGACCTTTTGTTATGATGCGAGGAGACATTCCTGTGTCCAATGAACAATGAGATTGTAGGTCCCTTTGTAGTGTACTGTACTCAGTGTATATAAGATCAGCCAGCCTGAACAGCTCCCCCACTCTCCACAAACGGTTTTCATATTGACTAACTCGGAGCTGGTACCAGGCTGCGCTGCGATCGTTCCCAGTGTGTGTAAGTAATTCTCTGTAATCATCTCGCTCTTTGTTTGTATTGGCCACATTCTCTCTCTCTCTGTTTAGTATAAGATTGTAACGTTATTGTATATTTCTGTCTAGATAATCTGTTAGAATTATATGTTAGTCTGTAGTGTATGACTTGTAACTGTTTACCTTTTTCGATATAACTTAAAAGCTTGTTAGTAAAGGTGTTGGATCCTTAGCACGGTATCGTGTGTTCATTACATTGCAGTGGGTAATAGGAGCGTCGCGATCGCTCAAACAGCTTTAGTGTTAACAAGGTTAAGCAGCGTTATATCGCTACAGTGTTTCAGTACAAGGTTTACAGTATAAGAATATCCTTTCTGTGTGTTACATTCAAGGTTTACTGATTGTCATCTTGTGAGCGTCTGCGCCGCTCGTGATCTCCTCGTGGTCTCGAGCGTCCGCTACGCTGATAGCGTAGCATTACGGTAGTCGCTCGCCTATAGCGTGCTCGACACCACGCATTAAGCTGTGAGCGAGCGTGCCGCATGTGCGTCTCGATCACGGCCTAGCGTATGCTACGCTAAATACGTACCCTTACGGTACCCCATACGCCAATTGCGTACTGTGTCTCTTACCCATTATTGTGAAGTTATAAGGTAATCAAATTCAGCATTATCAGCCCAAAAACAGCCAGGATTCAATCCCGGGTTTGAAAGCTACAATTCCAGGGATTGAGACATCAGCGTTGAGCGTCCTCAGGTCGCTCAGACGCTGCCCGGCTCCCTCCTCCTGGCTACCTACCCAGTGCAGTGTGACGTGCAGTGAGAGGTCACGCTGTGCCGTCACACGCCGCTGGGAGCCGCCAGGGAGAGAAGAGGATGTTTCCCACCCACCCGCTCCCGATGTAGGGGTGAGTTATGTGTGCGGGGAGGGCGGGCACGGCTGGGCTGGCCACATAGGGAAAAACCAATACCTGGGATTGAAAAAATGGACTGGGATTGGCCTCCCTACTCGCACCCTGTTACATTTACCTCATAATGTATTTGCAGGAAGGATCCCCATAAATATGTGCACTCTCCATTCCCGTGTCATAAAGTTACATAAAAGCATGTTATTTGCATACCTCCCAACTGTCCAGAGTTCAGCAGGGTTTTTCTGGGACTCTCCTGCTGTCCCACCCCATGGGCCGCCATGTCCTGCGGCCACGGGCGTTGGAGGGGACACTGACATCTACAGCGGAGACTGAATCCACGGTCTGTGAGAAGGGAGTGGGGCCTAGTGGTGCGATTCTATGGTAATCTCGTCACTGCCCACCTGTATCTACTCTCCAGGGTTCTCCCAGAGAGGAAACTTCAAAAGGAGGTAAGTGTGAAATTGCAGTGTAACAATAAAGCAGCCGGCATTTACCCCACATGCAAACATAATAAATGTACCTGCACCCCTGGCAGTGCAGCATGGCCTGTCCTGCACCCCTGACATTGCAGCATGGCCTGTCCTGCACCCCTGGCAGTGCAGCATGGCCTGTCCTGCACCCCTGACATTGCAGTATGGACTGTCCTGCACCCCTGACATTGCAGTATGGTCTGTCCTGCACCCCTGGCATTGCAGTATGATCTGTCCTGCACCCCTGACATTGCAGTATGGTCTGTCCTGCACCCCTGGCATTGCAGTATGGTCTGTTCTGCACCCCTGACATTGCAGTATGGTCTGTTCTGCACCCCTGACATTGTAGCATGGCCTGTCCTGCACCCCTGACATTGTAGTATGGTCTGTCCTGCACCCCTGACATTGCAGTATGGTCTGTCCTGCACCCCTGACATTGCAGTATGGTCTGTCCTGCACCCCTGGCATTGCAGTATGGACTGTCCTGCACCCCTGACATTGCAGTATGGTCTGACCTGCACCCCTGGCATTGCAGTATGGTCTGTTCTGCACCCCTGACATTGTAGCATGGCCTGTCCTGCACCCCTGACATTGTAGTATGGCCTGTCCTGCACCCCTGACATTGCAGTATGGTCTGTCCTGCACCCCTGACATTGCAGTATGGTCTGTCCTGCACCCCTGACATTGCAGTATGGTCTGTCCTGCACCCCTGGCATTGCATCTGTCCTGCACCCCTGACATTGCAGTATGGTCTGTCCTGCACCCCTGGCATTGCAGCATGGTCTGTCCTGCACCCCTGGCAGTGCAGCATGGTCTGTCCTGCACCCCTGACATTGCAGCATGGCCTGTCCTGCACCCCTGACATTGTAGCATGGCCTGTCCTGCACCCCTGACATTGCAGTATGGTCTGTCCTGCACCCCTGACATTGCAGTATGGTCTGTCCTGCACCCCTGACATTGCAGTATGGTCTGTCCTGCACCCCTGACATTGCAGTATGGTCTGTCCTGCACCCCTGGCAGTGCAGTATGGTCTGTCCTGCACCCCTGGCAGTGCAGCTTGGCCTGTCCTACACCCCTGGCATTGCAGCATGGTCTGCCCTGCACCCCTGGCGTTGCAGCATGGTCTGTCCTGCACCCCTGGCAGTGCAGTATGGTCTGTCCTGCACCCCTGACATTGCAGTATGTTCTGTCCTGCACCCCTGGCAGTGCAGCATGGTCTGTCTTGCACCCCTGGCAGTGCAGCATGGTCTATCCTGCACCCCTGGCATTGCAGCATGGTCTGTCCTGCACCCCTGGCGTTGCAGTATGGTCTGTCTTGCACCCCTGGCAGTGCAGCATGGTCTGTCCTGCACCCCTGGCATTGCAGCATGGTCTGTCCTGCACCCCTGACATTGCAGTATGGTCTGTCCTGCACCACTGACATTGCAGTATGGTCTGTCCTGCACCCCTGACATTGCAGCATGGCCTGTCCTGCACCCCTGACATTGCAGTATGGTCTGTCCTGCACCCCTGGCAGTGCAGCATGGCCTGTCCTGCACCCCTGGCAGTGCAGCATGGCCTGTCCTGCACCCCTGGCAGTGCAGCATGGTCTGTCCTGCACCCCTGATATGGCAGCATGGCCTGTCCTGCACCCCTTGTAGTGCAGCATGGCCTGTCCTGCACCCCTGGCAGTGCAGCATGGTCTGTCCTGCACCCCTGATATGGCAGCATGGCCTGTCCTGCACCCCTGGTAGTGCAGCATGGCCTGTCCTGCACCCCTGGCAGTGCAGCATGGCCTGTGCTGCACCCCTGGCAGTGCAGCATGGTCTGTCCAGCACCCCTGGCAGTGCAACATGGTTTGACTTGCTTTTTTGCTTCACTCCCACCTCAGAATTAGCCCGTTAGGCTCTAATGTTCTGTATTTCCAGGTGGGTGCTGCAAGCACAGTGTCCGAGACCCATTGTCTGTGCAACCACTTGACCTTCTTTGCCAGCACGTTCTTGGTTATGCCGCACGTGGTCGATCTTAGCGACACCCTGATGCTCTTTGCCAACGTGGCAAATAACCCTGTGGGATTGGCACTACTTGGGGCACTTGTTGGATTTTTCCTGACCGTGGTAACATGGGCATCAAAGAAAGATAAAGAGGATATAAATAAGGTAAGCACTGGGGGATTCTGATGGGAAAGCTCTGTGTGTTTGTAGAAAGAGACTGCAGGGAAACTAGGGGGGTAATTCCAAGTTGATCGCAGCAGGAATTTAGTTAGCAATTGGGCAAAACCATGTGCACTGCAGGGGAGGCAGATTTAACATGTGCAGAGAGAGTTAGATTTGGGTGGGTTATTTTATTTCTGTGCAGGGTAAATACTGGCTGCTTTATTTTTACACTGCAATTTAGATTGCAGATTGAACACACCCCACCCAAATCTAACTCCCTCTGCACATGTTATATCTGCCCCCCCTGCAGTGCACATGGTTTTGCCCAATTGCTAACTAAATTCCTGCTGCAATCAACTTGGAATTACCCCTTAGATGCTGGGTTTTGCTGTCCATGAGGCAATGTGAGTTTGTATTACACTGCATTGCGGAAGTGGTGACGGCGTTTGTATCTACAATAGCCACTGTCAGCCATTGTTGTGTCACAGCTCCTGGACGCTGCAGGGAGAAGATAAGTGTACTGGCTAGTGTGGGTCCAGCCAGTTAATGATTAGGGAGACACTAGAACCCAACTGACAGGGATGCTATATTTATGTCTGTCATATGTTCCACCTAATCCCATATAGCAGTATATTTATTAATAATCGGGACATAGACCTAAAATCTAAACTTTCTTATCGCTGCTATTTGTGGCAAAAATAAATAAATAAAGATTTGCCGGAATGTATTAATGTGCAATAGTGATCCCTTCACTTCTTCGGATGCGGTGCGCTCTTCTGTTCATGATTGGTTTGCTGACCATGCATGCGCAAGTGGGGAGTGTTGGGGAAGGGTCCTACTTATCCCTCTCCTGGTACTTTTTGCGATATGCATCCCATGGGCTACAATGGTTAATGCCATCTTCAGATGGTGTTAGCTACCGGGGCCAAGCTTGGTTAATTCGGCAATTAGGCAGACCCCATAGAAGCCAAAGGAGGATAGCATTTATTGCGGGTACGACGTATTTTCGGTAGATATCCCACAGATAATGGGCCTAATTCAGACCTGATCGCTCATCTGCAAATTTGCAGAGGTTTGCAATCGAATAGTCACCGCCCAGACAGAGTGAAAACCTGCCCCGTGCAAGTCTGCGTATGCCGTGCGAAAACTCACTCACCATCTAATGATTTTTCCAGTCTCTGCGTAGCCCAGGACTTACACCTACAGTGCGAAAGAAACAGGCAGATCGGGAAGGAGCTGACGTCACACACCCTTCATAGGAATGTCTGTATTTTTCCAGAAAACGGCCAGTTACCACACCCAAACTTTTACTTCCTTTCAATCAGCCTGCGTTCGCCTAGCTATCAAAAAAGATGCTGGTCTCTTTTGCAGTTTGGCTTGCACGTGCGCATGCGCAGCCGATCGATAATCGCACAACAGCGTTCAGGTCTGAATAAGCCCTATAGTGCTTATAAGTATTAATATTATTAAACATTAAACTTTCTTTTTGTGATTGATTTTCATTAGAAAGATTGATCTTTATTTCTTTTCGATTTATTTTAATGGCGTATTATATACAGTCATCCGCTTCTATGATTCTATTGAATCTAAAATTATATTGTATTTGTAGTCTTATATGGAGATATCAGCGGGCTGACTGTGGGACTATTTAGTCTTACATTAATATAATTCTGTGTATTTGATTATGATTTATATACAGTTGGTTTATATTTATTTTGGGCTTTTTTAGTACATGGTAGTTATTTGATATTGATTAGGCTTGTTACAGCATGGCAAATGCCCTGTGATCATACTGATCCTATATATGTCTCTCTGTCACCAGGTTAGGGTGGCAATTCTTACAGACAATGACCCGGCTTTTCACTCCAGGTATATGGTGAAAGTGTGCACCGGCTATCGTATGGGATCTGGCACCACATCTCAGGTGAATGCTATGTACAGAACACCTCACATGCTTGTTGCAGTAATGTAAGCTGCGTCTCCTCTCACCAATGGATAACGCCTCTTGATAGGGGATGCAGTCAATTTACTGGCTGTCAGGATCCCGGAGTTTAGGAGACAGACGCCAGAATCCTGACACCCGGTGATATAGCGACAGCCGGAATCCCGACACCCGCCCGGTATTCTCACTTGGTTGGGAATAAAACCTGTGGCAAGCGCAGTGAGCCACCGGACCCGGGCCCTCATTCCGAGTTGTTCGCTCGCTAGCTGCTTTTAGCAGCTTTGCACACGCTAGGCCGCCGCCCTTTGGGAGTGAATCTTAGCTTAGCAGAATTGCGAACGAAAGATTCGCAAAATTGCGAATAGAAATTTCTTAGCAGTTTCTGAGTAGCTGGAGACTTACTCAGCCACTGCGATCAGTTCAGTCAGTTTCGTTCCTGGTTTGACGTCACAAACACACCCAGCGTTCGCCCAGACACTCCCCCGTTTCTCCAGCCACTCCCGCGTTTTTCCCAGAAACGCCAGCGTTTTTTCACACACACCCATAAAACGTCCAGTTTCCGCCCAGAAACACCCACTTCCTGTCAATCACACTCCGATCACCAGAACGAAGAAAAATCCTCGTAATGCCGTGAGTAAAATACCTAACTTTTGTGTAAAATAACTAAGCGCATGCGCTCTGCGAACCTTGCGCATGCGCAGTAAGCGACTAATCGCAATATAGCGAAAATCGGCAACGAGCGAACAACTCGGAATGAGGGCCCCGATGCGTTGCGAGTGCAGTGAGCCCGCGAGGGGACTTGCTGCCAGGATTCTGGCTGACGGGATGCCGCTGTCGGTATAGTGAAAGCCACATCCCGTCTGCCAGGATATCGTAGGTATTCCCTTGATAGATCATAACTCTTTCACACCTAAATCCCATGTCAGACCCAGGATTTGAGACACAGGGCCTAATTCAAGGTTGATTGCAAAACAACATTTTCCTCTAATGGGCAAAACCATGTGCAGTGCAGAGAGAGTTAGATTTGGGTGGGTATGTTCAAACTGAAATCTAAATTGCAGTGTAAAAATAAAACAGCCAGTATTTACCCTGCACAGAAACAATATAAGCCACCCAAATCTAACTCTGTCTGCACATGTTATATCTGCTCCACCTGCAGTGCAGATGGTTTTGCCCATTAGAGGAAAATGTTGTTTTGCAATCAACCTTCAATTAGGCCCACAGTTCCAATCTAGGTCAGACCCCTTGCACACCACAGCTCCGACCTCGGTTATCCTGGGTCTGTGCTGTTTACGCTGCACACGGGTGCAGTGGAACTGGTCTGCCAGCGCTTGGAGCAGACATAGGGGGTAATTCTGAGTTGATCGCAGCAGCAAGTTTGTTAGAAATTGGGCAAAACCATGGCCCTCATTCCGAGTTGTTCGCTCGCAAGCTGCTTTTAGCAGCATTGCACACGCTAAGCCGCCGCCTACTGGGAGTGAATCTTAGCATAGTAAAATTGCGAACGAAAGATTAGCAGAATTGCGATTAGAAATTTCTTAGCAGTTTCTGAGTAGCTCCAGACTTACTCAGCCATTGCGATCAGTTCAGTCAGTTTCGTTCCTGGTTTGACGTCACAAACACACCCAGCGTTCGCCCAGACACTCCCCCGTTTCTCCAGCCACTCCCACGTTTTTCCCAGAAACGCCAGCGTTTTTTCACACACTCCCAGAAAACGTCCAGTTTCCGCCCAGAAACACCCACTTCCTGTCAATCACACTACGATCACCAGAACGATGAAAAATCCTCGTAATGCCGTGAGTAAAATACCTAACTTTTGTGTAAAATAACTAAGCGCATGCGCTCTGCGAACCTTGCGCATGCGCAGTAAGCGACTAATCGCAATATAGCGAAAATCGGCAACGAGCGAACAACTCAGAATGAGGGCCCATGTTCACTGCAGGGGGGGCAGATATAACGTGCAGAAAAAGTTAGATTTGGGTGGGTTATTTTATTTCTGTGCAGGGTAAATACCGGCTGCTTTATTTTTACACTGCAAATTAGATTGCAGATTGAACACACCACACCCAAGTCTAACTCTCTCTGCACATGTTAAATCTGCCTCCCCTGCAGTGCACATGGTTTTGCCCAACTGCTAACAAAGTTCCTTCTGCGATCAACTCAGAATTAGGCCCATAATTTCCAGACGCTGGGAATGCGACTCTCCCTATGCTGTAAATGGGACCTGGGTCACACTGCCCCTTAACCCGGGATGCATTCCCAGGTAAGTGAACATGGGTTATTTTTGGGGGACTTTCACACTGAGCAGGTTAACCCGGCAATAACCCGAGTCGAAAACAGCAGTGGGAAAGGGATATCGGTCTCATAGCCCTATTCTATCAGGGACGTTCTAAGTTCTAACAGCGTTGTAGACCCTAGGCAAAGCAATGCACTGGGGCCCCTACACACCCAGGAAACAATTATGAAACAATCATGACATGACCCTGCGGTCATCTGCCGTCTCTCCACATGCTTCTCTACAGTGAATGGCTGTCAGCACTCTGATTGGTGGATAGCTCCAGCCATCCATCAATCAGCACGCTTACAGCCATTCACTGTCCGGCTGCAGGCTGGGAGGCAGGTGGAGAATGCTGTCTCGTCACTCTGATTGTGTGACCACCACCCCGCCCCTGCTTTGAGGCCCCTATAATTGTGGGGTATTGGGCAGCTGCCCATTGTGCCTGTACATTAAGATGTGCCTGCCAGCGAGTGGAAATTGCATGTTGTTTTTCTCAGCTAAAGTCCAGAAAGCAAAAATTGCATGATATAAAATACTGAGAATAACATTTAGAAACATATATATAAAAAATGTAGAAATCTTCTCATAGCAGACTACACAGTTGTGAGCTGTGAGTGTGGTAAATATGGAGTTACCCACCAGGGTCCAAGCGGAGCTTGTTCCATATGAGAATGTGGCTAAAACTCTGAAAATGGCATTTCTCTTACGTCCTAGAGGATACTGGGGTTCCATTTAGTACCATGGGGTATAGACGAGTCCACTAGGAGCCATGGGCACTTTAAGAATTTAAGAATATGCCCCTCCTACCAGACTCAGTTTAGAAAATGTGCCCTGGAGGAGCCGGACACGCTGAACGAAGCTCCTGAAGAGTTTTCTTCATTTATTTTTTATGCTTGTTATTTTCAGGCAGGGCTGGTTGGCACCAGCCTGCCTGCTTTGTGGGTCTTAGGAGGACAGCCCAACCTCTTGAAGGGTTAATGGTCTCGTTCCCCGCTGACAGGACACTGAACTCCTGAGGGAACTATTTGCAAGCCCATCACGGCGAGCGTACAGTCCCGCAGCACGCCGCACCCCTAACAGAGCCAGAAGAATGAAGAGTGGTGAGTACTAAGCCTGTGTCCCGGTTAGCGGGGCGCTGAACATTATGGCGGCATGAGGGTACGTAGATGCACGGCTTCTAACCGGGGGCGGAATGTGTCTCTAGACATAGTACACAGCTGCGTCTCAGTACACTGTGCACAGTACCCACACTAGCAAAAACAGCCTTAAAACGGTTTTCTCTCCATTTTAAGCACCAGATTACCTCAGCCAGTATAAAAAAATCACTATGAGCTGATCCAGCAGCTCACCAGCGCCATTTTCCCTCTGCAGTGGACACAGACGCTGACTGACAGGGACGCGCAGCTCCTTCGGGATGACTCCAGTTTACCTCAGCGGTACCAGGGGGTCATAGCAGGGGGTGGGGGGGGGAGCGATTATTAAGGTTGCTCTCATCATTTTCTTTACCCTGGAGGATAGGAAAAAATGGGAAAATTCACCGATAGTGGACGCATCAGTCTCTAGGCTGCCACAAAAAATTGTATTGCCTGTCCCTGGTGCAGCCTCCCCAATCGTAAAATTGAGACTACACTCAAATCATTGTACACAGATGATGGGGTGGCCCAGAGAGCCACTATTGCATGTACGTGGATCACAAAAGCCATTAGTAAATTGTCAGGTAACCTAATTGAGGGGTTGGATTCCTTGTCTAAAAACTGGTACAGATTCAAGTCATTGTTCCAGTTCCACCTCATCTGCAAAACAAGGGGTACTATTCCAAGTTGTTTGTAGTACCGAAACAGGACGGTTCGGTACAGTCGATTCTGAACCTCAAGTCATTGAACCCGTTCTTAAGAGTGTTCAAGTTTAAGATGGAGTCTCTGAGAGCGGTGATCTCAGGTCTGGAAGAAGGGGAATTCCTAGTGTCTCTGGATATCAAGGATGCGTACCTTCACATTCCGATCTAGCCGCCTCATCAGGCTTATCTAAGGTTTGCACTGCAGGACTGTCACTACCAGTTCCAGGCCCTGCCATTTGGTCTTTCCACGGCACCGAGGGTGTTCACCAAAGTGATGGCAGAGATGATGTTTCTACTCCGCAAACCGGGAGTGAATATAATTCCGTACCTGGATGATCTTCTGATAAAGGAGCCGTCCAGGGAGAGGTTGCTGGACAGCATTTGCCTCTCAACCAAACTTCTCCAGGATCACGGGTGGATTCTGAACCTTCCGAAATCTCACCTAGAACCAACACGGAGGCTTCCATTACTGGGAATGATACTGGACACGGAGTCGCAGAAGGTGTTCCTTCCGTTGGAAAAGGCATTGGTAATCCAGTCGATGGTTCGGGATGTCCTGAAGCCAACACAGATATCGGTGCATCTATGCATTCGCCTTCTGGGGAAAATGGTGGCCTATCACGAGGCGCTTAAATACGGAAGGTTTCACGCAAGACCCTTCCAGCTCGATCTGTTGGACAAGTGGTCCGGATTGCATCTTCACATGCACCAGAGGATCCGTCTGTCGCCAAAAGCGAGGATCTCCCTTCTGTGGAGGCTACAGACTTCTCACCTCGTCGAGGGTCAGAAGTTTGGAATTCAGAACTGGATTCTATTAACCACTGACGCAAGCCTCAGAGGTTGGGGAGCAGTCACCCAGGGGGTGCAGTTTCAAGGAAGATGGTCAAGTCAGGAAGTCATCCTTCCAATCAACATTCTGGAACTCAGGGCCATATACAACACCCTTCTGCAGGCCTCATATCTTCTTTAAGATCGGGCCATTCAGGTCCAGTCGGACAATGTGACGGCAGTGATGTACATAAACCGACAGGGCAGCATGAAAAACAGAGCAGCAATGTTGGAGGTGTCAAGAATTCTCCTCTGGGCAGAAAGAAACGCTGTGGTATTGTCCGTGGTCTTCATTCCGGGAGTAGACAACTGGGAAGCAGACTTCCCCAGCAGACATGACCTGCACCCAGGGGAGTGGGGCCTTCATCCGGAAGTGTTCAGGTGCTTGACACGTCGATGGGGTTATCCACAAATCGACATGATGGCCTCTCGTCTCAACAAGCAGCTCAAGCGGTATTGTTCCAGGTTGAGAGACCCACAGGCAGTGGAGGTAGACGCTCTAACGACTCCATGGTTCTATCAGATGGTATACGTGTTTCCTCCACTTCCTCTGATCCCAAGGATTCTAAAAAGAGTAAAGAAGGAAAAGGTTCAAGCAATACTCATTGAAGGGCCTGGTATGTGGCCCTTCTGGAGATGCTCCTCGAAGATCCGTGGCCTCTACCTCTTCGCGAGGATCTTCTGCAACAGGGCCCATTCATCTATCAGGACTTACCGCGGCTATGTTTGATGGCATGGAAGTTGAATGGCTGATTCAAGCCAGAAGAGGGATCACTAACAAGGTTATCCCGACTATGGTCCAAGCCAGGAAGGGGGTAACTTCTAAACATTACCACCGTATTTGGAAGAAATACGTCTCTTGGTGTGAGAGCAGAAAATATTTTGCAGTGGAATTTCATCTGGGATGTTTCCTGCTTTTTCTGCAGTCAGGTGTGGATAGTGGGCCTACGTCTGGGTGCCATAAAAGGCCAGATTTTGGCCTTGTCCATTTTCTTTCAAAAACAATGGGCTTCTGTCCCTGAGGTCCAGACGTTCTTGAAAGGTGATATGCACATCCAACCTTCCTTTGTGCCTCCCACGGCACCTTGGGATCTCAATTTGGTGCTGCAGTTCCTCCAATCGGACTGGTTTAAACAGTTACAGGAGGTGGACGTAAAATATCTTACGTGGAAGACCGTCACACTGTTGGCCTTGGCTTCAGCAAGACGTTTCTGATCTGGGGGCTTTGTCTCACAAAAGCCCCTATTTAATTTTCCATGAGGACAGAGCTGAACTCAGAACTCGTCAGCAATTTCTTCCTAAAGTGGTGTCTACGTTTCACATCAACCAACCTATTGTGGTTCCGGTTGTCACCGACATCTCTGCTACTTCAAAGTCTTTGGATGTTGTGAGGGCTTTGAAGGTGTATGTAAAGCGAATAGCTCGTCACAGAAAATCGGACTCGCTGCTTATTCTTTATGATCCCAATAAAATTGTGTGTCCTGCTTCAAAGCAGTCCATTGCACGCTGGATCAGGCTCACTATCCAGCATGCTTATTCCACGGCAGGTTTGCCGGTTCCAAAATCTGTACAGGCCCACTCTACTAGGTTGGTGTCTTGGCTTTACAGCTCTGCCGAGCAGCTACTTGGTCAGGTTCGAACACGTTTGCTAAGTTCTACAAGTTCAATACTTGGCCTCGGAGGACCTTCAGTTTGGTCAATCAGTTCTGCAGGAACCTCAGCACTCTTCCACCTGGTTTGGGAGCTTTGGTACTAAATGGGACCCCAGTATCCTCTAGGACGTAAGAGAAAATAGGATTTTAATTTCCTACCGTTAAATCCTTTTCTCGTAGTCCGTAGAGGATACTGGGCACCTGCCCGGTGCTTCGTTCTTCCTGCACTGTTACTTGGTTAAGTATTGTTGGTTCAGCTGTTGCTGTTCCTGTTTAAAGTTGGGTTAGCATAGTTTTTCTCTGGTTTGTGTGTGCCGGTTCAGAATCTCACCACTATCCTTTATATCCCTCTCTCAAAGTATGTCTGTCTCCTCGGGCACAGTTTCCTAGACTGAGTCTGGTAGCAGGGGCATAGAGGGAGGAGCCAGCACACACTATCAAATTCTTAAAGTGCACATGGCTCCTAGTGGACCCGTCTACACCCCATGGTACTAAATGGAACCCCAGTATCCTCTACAAACTACGAGAAAAGGATTTACCGGTAGGTAATTAAAATCCTATTTTTTGGAGTTTGGACGCAGTTTCACCTTTAGGACTGTACATCCCGCCCAACATCTTGCCGGCTCCTCAAGAGAGCATATAATAATCATCCTTTCACCAGAGCCACCAAATTCTGCAGTTCCATCACAGTCAATGCCTTGTGAAATTATTGCTATACCACATTTCCATGTCCTTTCAGGTGGTGCTGACTCTGTATGGATCGGAAGGTCAGAGTGACCCCCATCTCCTGTCAGATTCCGGGAAGCAGGTGTTCCACAGGGGGGCAGTCGATGTCTTCCTCCTGAAAACGCGGAACCTGGGAGAGCTGCACAGCCTGAGGTTGTGGCACAGTAACTCTGGGAGCAGCCCGTCCTGGTAAGTGCTGAGATACGGTAATGGAGGAAGTGAGCTGGTAACACACACACATCTGAGGGGTAATTAGCCTTTTATTGTAAAATATCCATTTCCGTAATACACTGTTACGTATACAAACTTTATCTAAATGATCCCCTGTAACAATCAGTAGTAATCTGGACAGATCCTGCAAGCCTGTAGCTACACATTGGGACCACTGTCTAACTCTGACTTACCACATCGGACTGGAATTGGGGCCCTTTAGTGTGATCACCCACAGGCTGATAATGGATATGAGATCATTATCCGATATCACCAGTTTCCCAATGAGATAATTGGGAAAATTAGACTATGTTCCAGGTCAACCAATGTAACGCCCCTACCACCGTGGGGCCACACCGATTCCAGGCCAGACTGCACACATTTCCTGGTGGGTCTACACTTTTTGGATGCTGGAAAGCCAAAATGTGTTGAGAAAACCAGGTATGCAAATTCTCTTGTCCACTTTCCGTCCTAATCTTGTGTCAGGATTCTGATTTTGTCTGTTCCCGGAGGGGGCACTAGTGGGTCAGTGTTGGAATGACGTATGAAACGTGGAGGCTGCATAAAGTCCTGCGCATATGCACTGATGTTTATTAAACACAAAGGTCACAGAGTAATGATATAGCAATGGATGATAACTTAGAACCGGCAGTAACAGAGATGAAATAATAAGCAGTAACTGAATCCAAGGTAATAATCAAAAGTCTCTGGCAACACATATATATTGAAGATTACTTGATGACTGAATGCAAATGGTTTAAAGTAAAACAAAGTCTCTGGTAACATAAACGTAGAATAATTTGGTAACTGGTTGCAAATGGTTTTGTAAACAGAACTCCGGTATTACTTGGAAAGAACACAGGGGGTCATTCCGAGTTGTTCGCTCGCAAGTGAATTTTAGCAGATTTGCTCATGCTAAGCCGCCGCCTACTGGGAGTGAATCTTAGCATCTTAAAATTGCGAACGATGTATTCGCAATATTGCGATTACACACCTCGTAGCAGTTTCTGAGTAGCTTCAGACTTACTCGGCATCTGTGATCATTTCACTGCTTGTCGTTCCTGGTTTGACGTCACAAACACACCCAGCGTTCGCCCAGACACTCCCCCGTTTCTCCGGCCACTCCTGCTTTTTTTCCGGAAACGGTAGCGGTTTTTCCCACACGCCCATAAAACGGCCTGTTTCCGCCCAGTAACACCCATTTCCTGTCAATCACATTACGATCGCCAGAACGATGAAAATGCCGTGAGTAAAATTCCTAAGTGCATAGCAAATTTACTTGGCGCAGTCGCAGTGCGGACATTGCGCATTAAGCGGAAAATCACTGCGATGCGAAGATTTTTACCGAGCGAACAACTCGGAATGACCCCCACAGTCTCTGTATATAACTCAAGTTCTTATAACTACACAAGACCCAGGCAGGAGACAGTCCCAATGCAGCAAACTTGCACAAGATGGTATGTATTAACGAGGTGCACAGGTTTAGGCAATGAAACAAACACCTGAGGAAAGTCTCTTACTGCTGATGAGCTGTGGCAGGAGTCTGAAGCGAACAGGAGAAATGCAGAATGATGAAGGGATGAAATGATGAGAGGTGGTGCACGGGGAACCACTGGAGACCTTGACACACCAAATGTGACTCGTCTGAGGCAATGAGAATGAGCCAGGAACTGGAGTTTATACCCCTTGCTCTGTGATGATTGGATGAATCCCTATGAGAACACACCCTGCTGAATTGGGTGCCCAGATCAGCTGAGAGCAGAGGCAGAACTCTGGGAGGCAACGGAGTCATCTGCCGCCGGGCTCCTGCTCTGAAGGGGGGCACCTCTACTCCCATTCTGTGACACCATTGAATTAAGCTAATTGATAGTTGCTGCTATCTCTTCAGTGGCCGACTTCCTCGCTGGTTCCTCCACCTTACAAATCACACCCTCTTTGTTATACTGAATATACACATTTTACAAGTATCACACCCAGGATTAGAAACCACAACCTATTACACTGGATGCGGCACCTTACTGATGAAGCTATTGGCTCCTGTATAGGAAATATGAGCATTCTAACTATATGAAGATACTTCTCTGACAATTACACATAACTTCATATAGTTAGAATTCTCATGCTTCCTCTACAGGAGCAAATAGCTCCATCAGTAAAGTGTCTGCTGTTAGTGTAACAGGTCATAGGTTCTAATCCTGGATATGACTGCTAAGAAATGTGTGATTTAAAATAAAATAGGGGGCACCAATATTTATCTTGCCTTCGGGCAACTGTGATGAACTTACGCCACTGGCTGAGAGTTAACTGGAGCCGATGATTAACCAGGAGAATGATTCTGTAGACAGTTAATACAATGCACTGCTGGTTGCTGGCTGGGATCAGTAGTGCACCGGGATTTAATGCTGTTCACTAGAAGCACTTGTGTTCTCCAGGCTGCTGGCTGAAACCAGTAGTTTACCAAATGATAGTACTGGTTGGGTGGAGCACAGTGAGCTGTAGGCTGCAGGAGACTGAAGAATGGAACGGAACTGGAACTGCTGGGACCTGTAGTTCCACAGGTCCAATTCACAGGGGATACTCTGAAGACAGAGGACTGAAGCCAGGAGACGCCTGTTCACTGGAAATGATGCGATGGAGAATGCAGATTCCTGACATCTTGGTTCCGAAAATAAATTATTTTGGGTAACCTTAATGTGAATTTGGGATGAGGGTATTATATATTGTGTTGAAATGGGGGAGATACTCAAGAGGCAAAATTAGGAGCCAGGCTGCCCACGGTGATAATATTATTGGCCTCCCCATCCCTCTTCCACAACTGACCTCTGCCACCGCAATTGCGGCAGTTAAGCATAGCTACAAAGCAGCAGTGACACGCAGCTCTGCCGACTCAGGCTTCGTTTCCTGATCCCGAACCTGTAGCCTCCCAGCAGTTATCAGTTAGGCTGGTAGCCTCAAACTCTCCCGCACCTCCAATGTGCAAATCGCCACCTGTTACTTCCCTCCACTGGTGCTACTTAAATAAAGGATCAGTGGCCCTGATGTGGGAGGTGGGCGGCCTGCTGTGCAGTCTCCAGCAGGTGGAGCCCCTAAGCACGTGCCTAGCGGGAAATCTGCATCTACTCATGCTGTTTATGCTTGAAGTATGCGAGTTTCTTTGTATATTAGTACAACTGAGGTGCAGAGCTTACCGTATTCTAATGAAACAGTAAATGCAAAAGGGAACCTAAGTGGGTATAAAACTATTATGTGTGTGGGACAATATATTTTAGAGCTTATGGCATGTGTGGTTGTGGATGTTTCAGATGTTTCAGACACTGCGCATGGCGGAATCAAAATTCAACTTATTTTTACTTTTATATTTATGTAAGCACTATACAGTAGCTCCTGATATTCCCAGAGAGTAACAAGATGTGTCATAGGCAGGACACAGTTTTCGCTTACATTCTTAAACATGGACTCTTCACCTCAGATATCTGGACAGAACTGATTGTAACACAGAAATCTACACACCACAGAGCTAGACATGTGAGCAGGCCCCTGTGTTTTGGTTCTAAATCATCGTCAGGTTTTTCATTTTGGCAAAACCACCCTCAAGTGTTTTGGTCTGAATTTCTTAAAAAAATTATAAAAACAGCTAAAATCATGTCATTTGGACTTGTTTTGTTCCTACGATACTATTAACATCAATAGCATACATTTCCAGCCATTTCCAGTGTGAAATGGTACCTGAGGGAGGGACATACTTGCAATCCACACAAGATTAGTTTTTTAGATCCAAGATCCGTACTTGGCGAGACGATCCAAGCTGGTACTCGGTTTGCTTCGAAAATCCAAAGTGACCCAAGTTGGGGCCTTGTCCAACTTGGAACCCCAAAGTTCGAAAGTGTTCGGTTTTCAACAAACCAAATCGCTCATCTCTACACAAAACCCCAGATATTCAATACAATAACAGGACAGCAAAATCAGCTGACATCCCACCAATATGAGAATTGTTATCAGGCCCAATTTTCTTTTCTTAAGTTAATTGCTTCAATAAAAATATATTATTACAATGTATGAATCATTAGACAATGAACATAGGGGGTCATTCCGAGTTGATCGCTCGCTGCCGATTTTCGCAGAGCAGCGTTCAGGTGAAAAAACGGCATTTATGCGCATGCGTATGGCCCGCAATGCGCACTTGCGACGTACGGGTACAAAGCTCTTTGTGGTTGTGCTCAGGTTCTAGCGAAGTTTTCCTTCGCACTGACAGCCACAAGAAGGTTGACAGGAAGGGGGAGTTTCTGGGTGTCAACTGACCGTTTTCAGGGAGTGTTTGCAAAAACACAGGCGTGTCTGAAAAAACGCAGGCGTGGCTGGGCGGGTGTATGACGTCAAATCCGGACACGAATAGGCTGAAGTGATCGCAAGCGCTGAGTAGGTTCAGAGCTACTCAGAAACTGCACAAACTGTTTTTGCAGAGCTCGGCTGCACATGCGTTCGCACTTCTGCTAAGCTAAAATACACTCCCCAGTGGGCGGAGGTATAGCGTTTGCACGGCTGCTAAAAACTGCTAGAGAACGATCAACTCGGAATGACCCCCATAGTACAAAGTAATATGTGTATATTCACAGTCAGGAGGGCCCAATATGATGGAATACAAAGGACCAAATTAGTCATGAATATAATATTGACAGGTAGTCATATGGTCATCAAAGAGAAAAACATACATTAGTAGGCACATAACGACGATAAAACAAACAAGTACTAAAGTTACAATTTACTCTAAACTAATAAAATAAAGCTTGCCGCCACCCTCCTTGGTCACACTGAAATTGGAGGGTCACCGTCAATCATTCGTAGGAAATACCAAGAGGTGTTACATAAGGAGTTTCGAGTTTCCGGTCCAAATGTTTGTGGAGAGGGTCACAATGAGACTCCCCCAAGCCCAATTTTCACAAAATTATGCAGAAACTGCAGTAATTTTTCGGACTGCATCTTTTCTGAGTTCTGCGGCTTCCTCGTTGATTAACATAATACTCAAATGGTTTATGCCTATGGTGGCTTACTCACAGCAGAGGGATCTTACGGTTATGCTTTGACATACTTTGTAAATATAACTAATAGGGCCCATACTTCAGGCAGGCATTGTGACAATTCCATGTTCTGCCGATGCTTGGGTCAGGGAAATCCAACATGTTAAATTCGTCAATTTGCTGATTCCCACCAAAGAATGATCAGGATTGGTGAGTCAGGGAATTTTAACATGCAGTTTTAGTAGTTCTAACCAGTAGGAAGTTATATTGCTGTCTACTATCTGGCTCACATGGAGAATGGGCAATCCACTCCCACCGTAATCTGCCACTGCTGCCTCATGGATACATGAGGACAGTCTTTGTTACAGGTGAGAATGTGGTGTTTTATAACTTGCTTGGAGTGTGCCTAAATATAATCCACAAAGTGCAACATGGTGACGCAAAATGGGTCCCATTTAAAAAAATAAAAAATTATTGTATACAACCTGAGATCTGCAAATTCTATACTGGCGCAAATTTCAAAATGTTTTATGAAGTGGAGATGACTGTGTGCCGGTCCATAGGGTAAGGAGTGCCGGTAAAAATGCACAATCTCCACTCCTTTAGCCTATGTATTAATTATCTAGTAAAATAAAATCTAGTTTTTTTGCACTCTTTCATAAACAGAGACACAACGGCAAGCCCAGAGCAGTGGAGAAGGGAATGCAACCAACTCTGTGAGGCATGGTCACGTTTCCTCCAGAAAAAAAACTGAAGGAAAATAGTATGCACTGCGAATATGTCCCCCCTCAGCAGCTGGCCAGGGCCCCTGCTGGCTCCCTCCAACCCAGGCAATTAGTATCCATCCTCCCCCTCTCTCTCGGCACCCCTGGGTGTGCCCACAAATCACTTTGCTAGGAATACCTTCAACCCACCTGATCCTCTGCCTGTGCAATCTGCAGCTCCTCCACAAAAGCATCCATGATATATGGGTTCCAGACAGTGTCGGACTGGGGCACGTAAGGCCCACTGGGGGAATGCAGTGGTAGGGGCCCATGTTTAGGGGTGTGGCCAGTCTGCAGAGGGGGTGTGGTCTGCCACCTCATTGGTTTGACTAGCCATTAGAGTGCAATGTCTGGGCCCCTTCATAAATATATACAGTAAATTCATCTGCTGCATGCATGATAATGTACCAGATCAATAACAGATTAATTACAGCAATACACCATAGTACAGTATAACAGAGGCGTCGCTCTGCCTCTTTACACCCGGTGCGGTGTGTTAAAAAGGGTCGTGGCTTCGCGGGTTCACTGGACGGGGCTAACCGTCCCGAGCCCCTGCTTTCATCACGCCGGGGGTCTGGGAGGAGCAAGCTGCCCCAGGGAGTGCTCTTTCTGCAGTGCCGGCTCCTGCTCAGTGACAGAAGCCGGGTTGCTGCACTGTAATGTTACAGTGCAGCACCTTGCTCCTGTCACTGAGCAGGAGCCGTCACTTTGGTGTCACCCCTTGGCGGGTGACACCCAGGTGCGGCCCGCACTCCCCGCACCCCCCTTCTGACGCCAGTGCAGTATAAGGTAACATATGTATGATGTATAATTCAAGTGCACGGTCTGGAACCTGATCCTTAGAGCAGGAGTTGGGGCCCCCAGGCAGTGGGGCCCACCGGTGGTTTCCCCTGTACCCCTGTGGGCCAGTCCAAGCCTTGTCCCAGAGGAAGTCTAGACACACTTGCACCTTTATAAATAACATCCTGTGTGGCTCTCTTACAGGTATGTGCACCGTGTCATTGTGACGGACCTGAGCGCTCAGAAGACTTGGTACTTCCTGTGTGACTCCTGGCTGGCCGCTGACTTTGCCGATTGTCAGCTGGACAGGATCTTCCCTTCTGCCTCTCAGGCCAACTTGATGTCCCTGAGGTACGGAGTGATGTAATGACGGATAGGGGTGATACTGAATAATAGTTCTGTGGCGTCAGTAAAACTCTCCACCCAGGTCAGTCTTTATGTCAATTTATAAAAGGAAAACTAAGCCCCAAAATCTTTAATTGTTAAAGCACCAAGGTACATGCCGGTTCCTTCTCAGCCTGACTTTCCCTTGCAATTGCTATAAATGAGTGGATAAGTGGACCAGAAGAGAAGTTGCCCGTGGTGGTGACTGTTACCAAGTATGTGGCATGCGTGCTTCTAGCCCTTTATTTGCACTATTGTAAAACATTACCATATAAGCACACCTGCCTACTCTCCTGGAACGTCCTCGAGTGGCGCTCCCGAATTGTGGGCAAATCTTTTAGAAACATCCTCTTATTCCCGCTTCCAAGTGCAATAGGCGGTCTAGACCACTCTTGGTGTGATTTGCACTAAATTGCGTCATCATGGTCCCGAACCCTGATTCCCAGTGTCAGTAATCGTGGCATTGTGTTGCAGGGGCAGGGCCGCAATGACGTAAGCATGACCACTTAGCTGCATCATGCCCCTTCACAGAGACGACCTGGCTGTCCTCTCCTGGTGAGGGCAGGCAGTAAGTCGGGAAGTATGCATATAAGGCGCATTCTATTCTAGTATCATCATCTTTAGTTAAACCCACGTGATGTCATCATAGATAGATTTGTTCTCACTAACTGTAACAAAAAAAAAATCTCTATACTTTATCATTACTTTTCTATTTTTAAACCTATTAATATGTTTTTCATAAGCAACTCAGCTTGCATAGAATGCCCCAGGACTGGCTGGCAAAGCGGTAAGAACCCTCTTATCGCTGCCAGCCAGTAGCTCCAGAAAGGTAGGCAGCGCTCAGCTATCCAATGAAACTTTCAATGATAAATCACTGTGGTAAAACAAATCTTTTCTATCACAGTGTAATGATAAATAGACTTCCTAGGCTCATGCTCATTGCTGTATCTATAATGAGTGCAGGGTGTGCAGTGCGCACAAAGGGGCCCACACTGCACATCCTGCACCCAATAACAATACTTACCTGTCTGACAGCACTGCAGAAAACACTGGAAAATGGTGCAGTGCCATTTTCCCAGTGATCTGCACATGCACAGTAGAGCGGCCACAGTGAAAATGGTGCTAGCGCCATGTTACCAGGGGTCAGCACAGAGTATTTTCTTACCTCTCACCGTGTAGAGATGGGAGTCCTTCTTTTAATATGTCCCTGCCACAACTTACCAAAATGCAGCACAATTTATCAATAAAATACTGCGTAAGGATTAACTCTCCATGTGTGGTCTATCTAGCACATGCACAGTAGAACTGGAGGGCATGACTAGGGCTTTCAGTTTCATATGAAGAATATATATAAACTTTATACAGTGTTCGACTGGGGAATGAAGGGCCCATCTGGGGAATGCAGTGGTAGGAAACCATGTTTAAGGGGTGTGGCCAGCCACCAGAGGGGGAGTGGCCAGCTACCACAGATGTTTTGCTAACAATTAGGCGTATCTTGGTGTAGTCTCTATAGAAGAGAACCAAGCACCCATGTTCATTAGTGGTCCTGCTCACCTGGTATAGCGTAACAGTGCGTCATTTTCGTGTACAGTCTGGAACTTAATCCCTAGAGGAGGGAGCAAGGCCCTCAAGTAGTGGGGCCCACTGGGGATTTCCCCTGTACCCCCGTGGGCCAGTCTGACCCCCAAAATATATCTATTTCAAAGCTTTTAAACAGAATAAAGCATATTTGACCATGATGTGATCAGCCTCACACTTGCCTTGCTTGCTGTGTGTTTTCCTCACCAATGATCTTCATTCTGTTCTGTTTCTAGGTACCTGCTATTCTCTGCCACAGTAGAGAAGATTCTCAAAGACCACCTGTGGTTTTCTGTGTGGACTCGCTGTCCCTGGAGCCCATTCACCAGAGTGCAGCGGATCTGTTGCTCATTGTCACTTCTTTTCTGCAACCTGGTCATTAACATCATGTTCTGGGATGACCATACAGATGAAGAGTCAAAGACAGGTATGCAGCAATAGGCCTAGAGAACTGTGAGGAGCCAACACCGGTCTTCATGGCTGTATCTAGTTCTTATTCTGGCTGTGGTATGGGCCCGACACATACCTCCCAACTGTTGATGTTGGACTTTAGAGGTGGGGCATATGTGGAAATGGGCGGAGAATTGTGCAAAAGTGACGAAATCAGTGTGGAGTTTGGGCTGATGAGGGGCGGTGCTTATTTTGTCCTGGTTTGGCATGCATAACTGTTGGGAGGTATGTCCAAAAAACCCCAGTGAACCGTTGCATAGTCTCCATAGGCCAGGTCCTAGGGTAACAGAATTGCAGCATGCTGTACACGTTCATACTCTATTTACATGTATCTATACCTCTGCTGAGGCAGGAATGAGGTGTGTTGGGGTGCTCATGCCTGTCAATGTAAAACATCCAAGTAGGACCTACAAATGTTAGAACGCATGAAATCTGCATAAGGCTGCACCGCCCACCATCTTTCTAGACAGATGGATAATTAGCATGGACAGGCCAATCTTCCCATTATCAGAGGGTAGTAAACAGGCTGCCGCTGCATCCAATTAAAAATCAGGCCCAGAATGTCCCCAAACCATAGAGATCATACAGTGTACCCTGACCTGCCAGAATGTGTTGTGGAACCTCACAGCACCCGCATTTGCGTCAGGCAAGTGGTACGTTCCATTCCCCACACCTGCTGTCCCAGTCATCTAAGTAGTGCTTAGCCTAAAGCGGCGTTGCACATGTTATACAGATACGACAGCTAGCTGGGCACTAATACAGCACAAACCGGAGTCATACAAAACTTGTCTCAGTCATGGAGACCATTATCATACCCTCCAACATTTTACACATAAAAATCGGTACAAATTAGAAAAGGGGGCGTGGCCATGTGTAAGGGGGGGGGGGGCGTGGTCACGCCCCTTTTCCTATACTTTCAATGGAAGTTTGGATAGCCAAAAATCGGTACAGACCATGAAAAAAAGGTACTGTACCCATTAAAAAGGTGCATCTGGAGGGTATGCATTATCCTCATGACACCTCTCAGACCTCATGAGATATATGTACAAAGCATCCTCAGTAGTGGGGCACTTACTATTCTATGAACTTGAATAAACCCACTAGCAATAACAGAATATGTACAAATGATATTTATCATGTAAGCGTGGGATGATGGAGGAATAGGATCCCAGGAGCCAAGGATGGGGGCGTGGAGGAAATCACAGATAACTTATCCATATTCTCTTTGGGAGTGTAGAACTCATATGGAGTACAAAGAAGTGTAGCATCCCTTTCAGCATACTTGCCTACTTTCCAGGATCGGCCAGGAGTCTCCTGAGTCTTGGGTGGTGTTCCTCCTCCCCCCCCCCCCCCCCCCCAGGAAGGGCATTCAAGTCTCCTGGAGCTGCACTACGTCCACCAGGTGCCACCCACTGCCCGAGTAAACTGGGCAGTCCAAGCAGTCAATGATGTGATTTGCGCTGAATTGCATTATCATAGCCACGCCCACTGCTTTCGCAATGCCGGTAATATCAGCATTGAATAACGGGCTGCATGGCCATGATTACACAATCACGCACCCTCCCAAACCACCTACCTATGTCGTGCCACTCCCCCTTCCCTCTAAAGATAGAATAATATCAGAACATAGAAGAGTAGGCAATTGACAGTGAATGCAAAAATTGATGAAGATCGATGAATGTCAATATCAGAAATCACTAGTGAATGAGGAGAATCGATAAAGAAGGCAGAATACGAGTTTCTGGCATAAATATTCTCAAAATAACATTGATGCCTAATATAGAATTTTGAGCAATAACGATAATGAAGGTAACTAAGGGCCTAATTCATGTTTGTACGGAATGCAAATGTTTTCACAACAGAGTGATTATCTGCACGTGCCAAGGTTCCTTTTGTGCTTGCACTTGCACTGCCATGTTAACCACAGAGTGATTGACAGGAAGATACAGCTTTGGGGAGATAATGAGGGGGTGTCGGCAAAAACGCATGCGTGTCATGGTCATTTTCGGGGCATGTACCTGCCTTCAGCTACGACCATCTGGCAATAATGCGCTCAAAGAAACAGATAATGAAATCTAGCAATAGCTAGTAGCAGAGGCGTTTCTAGAGAGGAGGGGACCCGTGTGCAGACTCCGTGTTTGGGCCCCCTCCTCTCCTGTAGCCGTCACCGCCGCTGTTAGCGCTCTCAGCGCTGAGACTCTGGCACAGTGCCAGAGTCTACAGCGCATGCGCAGGACTCGGAAAAAATGGCCGCCGCGCCATTTTTCGGAGCCCTGCGCATTGCGCTGTAGACTCTGGCACTGTCAGAGTCTCTAGTGCTCAGTGTGCTAGCAGCAGCGGTGACGGGAGAGGAGGGGGCCCACACACAGTCACCGATGGACGCCGGAAAGGTGAGAATAGAAGAAATGGGTGCGGTGTGGGCCCCCTCTGGACCCAGGGGCCCGTGTGCACGCACACACTCCACCCATTATAGATTCGCCACTGGCTAGTAGGCAATCAATGTTAGGCAGAGGGTTATCAAAACTCCTAGTTGCAGAGTCTGTGTATTAGGGTGTATAGTCCAGCCGTAAGAAAAGCCTATTAAATTGTAGCATTGGGCATGAATAAGGTTTGTTTTGGCCCCGGAGCAAATACATTGTGGGGCCCCTACCAATAGAATTGTCAATATGATATGCTGGCGATGTTTTAGTGAGTAAATAGTACCCCAGCACAACAAATGTGTTAAACACACTGTAGTGGCCCCAGTTCATATTATGCACACACAACCCCCCAATTTACATATACGCATGATTAAGGTCTGTAGGGGGCCCTTAGCAAAAATATTGTGGGGGCCCCTAGAAATTGAATTCTTAAAGTGATTGAGTACCCCCCTGTACATATACTACTACACACCAGCCTACCCCTATACATATAACACTACACAGCTGTCCCACCTGTACGTATAATACTACACACAAGCCACCAACCCCATACACATAAAACTACACAGCTGCCTCCCCCCTGATCGCATAACACTATACAGTACACCTGTAGCCCCCTCAGCGTACTGCCGGGCTCCTCCTGTGCTAGTCCCGGCAGTCCTTCCCATCTGCTTCCCGAGTCCGACTCTCTCTCCCCACGCCAGTCCTCACACAGGGAAGGAGGCGGGCACACCAGCTAGCGTAACGAGCATCGCAGTGGATGCCCGGCAATAGGATATGCGGCGGCAGGTGGGGGACAGACCGTATGTGGTGGCCCTGGGACAACTGCTTCTGTCGCCCCTCCTATAATCCAGCCCTGCTTATACCATAGCGCTCATGATATTCTGGTGATACAGATGGGTGACCATCCCGGGTGCCCTGTTGGTAATCTGATACTGTAGATGGCTGAGCCTTTGGGGGGGTTTACAATTAGTTAGGCAATGTTTGTTTGCCATACTTGTGAGTCTAATAACTAAATACAAAGACATATTAGAGCAGGAATGCAATTCATTCCCTATGAAGCTTATGAAGATGTCTTTGAGGCTGAGTGTTTTAGTATTCAGATCATATATACTGCTGTGATTTTCAACCGCTGTGCCGCAGCACACTGGTGTGCCACCAGCGGTTGCCAGATGTGCCGCCGCCAAGATCCCTGCTGCCCGGACCCGGCTGCTGCCGTCTTCACTATACACTGACCGCGGAAGAGCTGCCTGCGCTGCCCGATAGATATACTGTAAGTGTATAGCAGCACAGGCAGCTCTTCCGCGGTCAGTGTATAGTGAAGATGGCAGCTCTCCTGCGGGCCCGCCCGTGACCCCTACGACGTGGCGTTACTCATAGGTCACGTACACCACATCGCCATCCCGCCCGTGCTGCTCTGCTCCTGCCGCTGAGGGGGAAAAGAGAACAGGTTTGGGCCAGTGCTTTTATTACTATGGCAGACAGTATCTGGTGGTATTACTATGGGGGGACAGTGTGTCTGGTGGTATTACTATGGGGGGACAGTGTGTCTGGTGGTGTTACTATGCGGGTCAGTGTGTGTGGTGGCATTTCTATGGGGGTCAGTGTGTGTGGTGGCATTTCTATGGGGGTCAGTGTGTGTGGTGGCATTACTATGGGGGTCAGTGTGTGTGATGGCATTTCTATGGGGGTCAGTGTGTGTGATGGCATTTCTATGGGGGTCAGTGTGTGTGATGGCATTACTATGGTGGACAGTGTGCGTGGTGGCATTACTATAGGGGACAGTGTGTGGTAGCATTACTATGGGGGACAGTGTGTCTGGTGGCATTACTATGGGGGACCGTGTGTCTGGTGGCATTACCAGGTGGGTCAGTGTGTGTGGTGGCATTACTACGGGGGACCAGGGGCGGATCCAGAAGAAAATAAAAAGGGGGGCACCATGATAGGGGAACGGTAATAGTTATATTTACATGCACCTAAGGCACGCATGCTCCCAGATAAGAGGAGTGGTATCACAGGGGGTGTGGCCTCACAGAATACAGCATCAGGTAATGATTGGCTGTAGGAGCGCATCCCTGCTGGTTTATTGCCAATGGTTCACCCTGATGAAAAGGCTGATTGGACCTTGAAATGTTGGTTACCTGTTCCATTAGTTATGGGAGCCTGGAAGGCAACCCGGCACAATATAATTATTATAGCTTTTAGTTGGTGGTAGCAGGTGCAGCATACCTTATTTTGGGCACTGCACTGAGACTCAGACTGCAGGACACAAACTGCCCATCTTTAATTAGTAGAAGCAGCCAGCTGGATCTCCAACAAGCAGCATAAGACATCTGCAGGACAGCCCTGTCACAATCACACGGGCCGCCTTCTTAAAGCCGAGGCTGAGTGTGACTGCACCTAGCATGGTGGTAAAGGAAGTGGAGGAGGAAGCGCTGGGAAACTGTGCGGTGCAGTGAGGGCTAATGAAGCCTTCTGCGACGTCATAAGTAACAGTCTTACTTCATGCTGGCATTTGAACCCTGCGCCTGGGCTGGACTCTAACCGGCTGGAAGTGGGGGAGGTAGGTTGCGGTGTGAGCAGGGGACCTCCCCATTGGTTACCACACGGACTAGCTGTTAGAGCCGTGGCAGGTCCTAGTGCCTGCCGGCTCTTTTATCAAATCTGACTGACGGAAATAGCAGTAGTGCTGCTGCTGTTCTCCTTTTGAAACAAAAAAGAAGTCAGAAATGACAGGGAGGGCACGGGTCCGAGTGCCCCCCCCTCCTGGATACGCCTATGCTGCTATCTGCCACGATCCCTCCATAGTACATCTGGGGGACCCTTAATAGTTGCGGGTACCAAAGGCGTTGGTGCATATACAATATAGAAGTACAACTGTAGACTTTGACAATGTGTCTTAAAGAAGAATGTTCCTTGACTACTCTGAATGCACTTTGACTGCCAACCTATCAATCACTTTCATGTCTTTTAAAATACTTGGGAAGTTGGGGTCAGATTTGACAACAAGTGATATTCTTCTTATCACGGGTTACTAATCTTAAATTTTGCTCCAACCAATCAGCTCCTGTCATTTTTCAAACACATGACAGCAGGGTATTGGTTGCAGTACCATTTAAGATTACTAATGTGTGATAACAAGAATATCACTCACTAAATCTACCCCTAGGCTTCTATTATTCACTCCTGCTATACTGTGCTCAACCATTGGAAATAGCGGAGATATTGTATGTACATTGCAGTCATTTGGATTGCGAATAACTGTAGATAACAGCAATACCCTTTTCTTGATTGTAGATAGCTACCCTCTGCGACATTCACCCAGGACCGGAGTCTCCCTCTTGGTCCATGGACTAGCTTTTCTTTCCCTGAAGAGTCTAGCGATCTCTCTGATTGCACCTTACCAGCTGTTTATCATTGTAAAAAAAAAATAAAAAAAAAAGATATATACATTCAAATGGAATGCTCTGTGCCATTTTGCAAGCATAGTGATCCCTATGGATCCATGAATTCTTAAATAAGGTTTCTCATGGCCATTTTTAGGGAACCACTTGTAAAACACAATACACGAGCCTTGAAAAGTATGTGTCTTTTCAACAGGTAGATCTTACTAACTGCTTTGGGGCTCATTTACATCATGTGGATGTCAGTCATTTTTATAACACTCAGCCAACGCAGAGCTTATCCGCTTCCTCTCCACTGCTCCTGTCTTTGCCTTTGGCACCAATCAGCTCCCTTTATTACTTCTGTGGCGCTGTTTCCGGCCAAGTACTCTCCGCCTCGAACACATCTCCCACTGTTGAGTTACTCCCAGAAAGAGCTGTGGGTCCTCTAGTAATGAAGTGGTAGCCATCTTGGGGAAGCCTACACTGGGGGTCGCTTTTTGGATGAGACTATTCACATATTGCCCCTGCAGTTCCCTGGATATTACCTGCCAGTGGGATCAGGGGGTTACAAAGGACAGCTTCTCAAAAGCAAAATGTAATTTCCTCATTGTCCTCTTTTCTAGAATATCCACTATTGAGCCCATAGGCTTTCTTCTCAGAAGGGCAGGGGACAGCGAGGGCAGGTGGCACTTACTAATAATGTCTCTGATTTATAGGGCAGTTTCTCATAACATGGACTCAGATTAAGATCAGCTTCAATTCCTCTATGATTTTGATCCCGGTGAACCTCCTGATTGTGCAGATGTTCCAACTCATCCAGGTACAGCTGAATCAGGTGACCCCGACTCTGAACAAACTGCGCGTGTCTCTGCCTCCAAAGCCACCCTCCAAGGAAGCTGCGTCCCAGCAGCTGCTCAGGGTAAGAGATTTCATTATTTGAATATATCAGAAAAGTGAAGAAAAAGTCATACATATAATGCAAATACATCATATCATAGTCTGGATGGAGTAATTAGCATGCCTTTAAAATACATTCAGAACTACAGTATGCTGCACTGCAGTCAAAGGTGCTGTTTGTCTTGGCCAAGTATTAACCATCCAAGTATCATCAAATAGTATATCCTGATAAGTAACAGAGGGGGCCATTCAATTAGTGGCAATGGTGGTGAGGTGACAATGTTCCAATCATTTCTCCTGCACCTTGCATCCCCCAACATCGATCATTTTCTTTCACTCTGGGGCCCATTTATCAAGAATTGCATATGCAATGGTATCTGGTTGCGATATTAGCGCCCAGAATTGCATTGCAATATGTGATTATACCAGCGCCATGCGGTAACCGGCACCTGCAGAGACAGGGGCTCTGAACGGAGCCCGTCCCTCCGATGTGCTTTGAGTGCTGCCTGGGAGTCCTGTGCATGCTCGGCCACGTTGGCCACACATGTGCTGCGGCCATTGCCAGGTTGAATCCTTGCACAACTAACTATGCAAAGTGTAGCCCATAGGTTACAATGAGCTATGGCCATCTTCAGATGGCAGTTGTTGCGGAGCCAAAATTGGTAAATCTGGCAGCATTGCATCCCCCATAGAAACCTATGGGGGTTGCGGCTGCAGGCGAGAATGGAGGGATCGCAACATGCGTTTAAGTTATGTGCTAAATATTTGCGATTAACACCCCGAAAACACCCATTTTCTGGATGTTCATATGGTGTGGTGCTACCACAGTATCTCCAGCACGCACAGCCATTAACATCACTTATTTTTTCTTATGGTGAGGAGCAGCCTTGTAACCATTTCCCCGGCATCTCCCAGCTGCTAGCACTGCACATTTTTTTCACTGATGTTTGCAATTTAGCCGTCCGACTTGTTTCTCCAGCACTCCTGCCTACCAGACTCGTGCATTTTCTTACTCGTTACAGTTGCACAGGGAAATATGTGATGTTGTGGTAGTGCAATTCTCAGTGATGCACGCAGCCGCACATCGCTGAGAATCGAATTGCCCTCTAAGAATTAATTTGCCTAGTCTTACAAATTTGGTTTTATCACCACTGTGTGTGGGCTGGTACATTAATCAGTTATTAGCAGGGTTGGACTGGCCCATAGGGGTACAGAAGAAAAATATATAGCTTATATAGATTCTGCACTCTCTAGTAGTTAGCCAAGCCTCTATAGTGGATGGCCGCACTACTTACCACTGCATTCAACCGGAGGACCTCTCATGCCCCAGTCTGGTTACTAGTGAACATATTCTTGATGCTCTGTCCTGTTTTGCAGGATGTGAAAGATATTGTGGACTTCCTGCGGAAGTATATAGTCCAGGTTCTCGGTGACAGCGCAGAGGATCTGCCATCCCCAAATTCTGATTTAGTCCTTGATCACATAGAGACGCTGTCTCATCTGGTGCAGTCTTATATCTGTGTGCAAGAAGAAAGCCGGGACAGCAAACGTGTGACTGGTATGTATATTCTCTATGGGCCGAGTGCTGATTCTGACGCTGCTTGTTAGATGGGCGCGAATAACCAGTTTTAGACAACTGCGCAGATGCAGAAGCAAACTTACACATTTGTGCGTATCTGAGACGGGGGGGATCTTGACTGGGTCGTTCTTTGCATGAAATGGGTGATTCTGGGTGGCGATGCTATAATTACATGCACGAAATCTGTTTTCTGGGGTTATTATTATTACGGACTTGTACCTACATTTCTGTGTACTGTGCTGTGCGTACAGTGAAGGGCAGTCTGTCTCTGATGGTGATGAATCTCTTGGAACCAGCATGGGGCTGGTGCAGGTGCCATTACTAATGATGACACTTGCGGCTGTGGATGGAATAACAGTGGGCAGAGAAGCTACCTGCTTGTGGGCCTAATTCAGCATTGGATTAGATGTATGATAAATTGTACACCTACAACCCTTTACTCTGACATGCGGGGGAACACCCAGCACAGGGCAAGTCCGCCCCACATGCCGGGTCCTGCTCCTCGCCCGCAAACATGCAAGCGCTTTGCATGTATGTTCAGGGTTGCCCTCTGCCTATGCAACCTAGCTGCTAGGGCACACGGTGGACAGCCATGTTTCGGGGTGCAGCAGCTGCGTATGACATCTTGCAGCCGCCGCAGCCTGCCCCGCAAACGATCCCGGACACGCCTGTGCTGGACCATGCCCCGCCCCCCACCCAATGCCCCTAAAACACCCTGTGAATGCCTCTGCTGTCATTCAGGCAGAGGTGATCGCACATGTGAGATGCCGTCGGATCTCACTGTATGTGCACGCGCAGTGCAGCTTCTACACATGCGCACACTCCAGAAAGATTTAGCATGCGAACGCAAATGCTGAATTAGGCGCCAAAGCCAAACAGATCCTCTCATTAGCCTGATGTATACTGGCAGTAGCATACTGTATCAAATGTGGCTTCTGAGTCTTCCCACAAATGCAGCCACTTTGCATCAGAATCCGGCCCTAAATGCAGAATCAGAGCACGCACCCTAAGTGCAGTTACTATTAATTCATTCATGTTTTTATTGCAGTGATCAGAGCACAGCAGTGTATCTTTCTACATTACCTTTACAAAGTCCTGCAAAAGTTGCAGTATCAAGTTGCCTCCGTGGATCTGACCTACGCTACAAAGCCTATCAGTTACATTCAAGCCTCTAATATTCTCTATGACCTGAAGCAACAATTGCAAAGTCTAAATATTTCAGGGACGCCTCTGCCGAGCAGGTATCTCTCCATTGTCCATCAATCAGACGGTGGCCAGTGTCATAGGATGCTCCATCGCTTCTTCTTCCACCTGACCTTCTCTCTCAGTGATTTTACCTCTCTGTCTCCAGTTTAACCACCAGTTTCCCGGTTTCTACGACTCAGAAGAGATGCTGCCGCATGCCGAAGTGTTTCACCTTCTTGTGCTGGATGTTTCTGTTTGGCCTCAGCGCCTTTTCTGGCTACTACATGGTGCTCGTCAGTCTGTCCATGACAAGAGACAAGGCCATCAGCTGGCTCATATCCATCATTCTCTCTTTCTTCCACAGTGTTTTCTTGATACCACCTCTTAAGGTATGAACGCCAAGAGTTACATATCCTGTAACATGAACCACTATAGCTAGGCTTGGGAGGCCATCAATTGAATGCCGGATGGGATCCCAGTGGTCAATTAACCAATGCCGGAATACCGACACCAACTGCAATACCGGTGGTCGGAGTCCCGACTGCTGGCTGGTTTCCCCACTTGGGTGGTCGTCCACGCCACTGAGGTGGAATGTCGCCACCGGGCCCGAAGCGTGCCGAGCGCAGCAAGCCCGTGAGGGGACACACTGGTCTCCTGACCTCCAGGATCTCATACTGATCCTCTAGGCATACCATACCATCCCTTTAAACCAGGACACATGTCAATTTCACAGGTTCTATGACAGAGTAAAACCTGGTGAACTGCAGGCTTGAAGTCAGCCAGCCTCGGAACCTGTGTAACTCATGAGTGTCCCGGTTTAAAGGGATAGTATGGTAAACCTACCTATAGCAGCTAACCGCATGTGCCAAATGCTTAGCCAACTACAAGCACTAAGGTTACATGGGTTTAGCACTGAAAGTACATACACTGATCCTAACATATGCAATAGTGATGACGTTAGCAAAGGAATAATCTCACCAGTACAAGTGCCCACCGGTGCCAGCCATTAACTAACACTACAGTACCAGATGGTATAGTGTCACCACCGATGACAGCTAGAATCACCACAAATGTATCTTTAAAGCATACAGAGTGTGTGGTACACATGGGGTCCAGGGGGGCTCACACTGCACACCCTGTACTATAGACAATACTTACCCCACCACGGAAATCAAAGGGAATATGGCGCCAGTAACAGCGCCGTTGTGCCGTGGCAGCGCTGCACAATTCATTGGGAAAATGCATTGTCCACTGCAAGCTGTAATCTCAGTGACTTTGTGTTGCTTACCTTCTGTCTCTGTTCCCGTTACTCTTCCCGCCCGTTGTTTGTCTCTAAGGTTTTTGCTCAGACTATCTTCATGTTGCGCGTGCTGAGGAGGAGCAATATAGAAGATGCAGGAGAGGAACAGCAGCTGTACGGGATTCTTGGCTTGCTGGGTCAGTATGAGTCTGTCCATGCAATGGCTCGGGTACATCCCACTTGTCTGTACTGCTGGTGGTTGCCTGGCAGCCCGTCCCGGCATCGAGCATCATGTTATTCTGGCATTTTCTTACAAAAAAGTCACAGGCTCTAGAACCTCATAAGTGATACACCAGGGGCCTGATTCACAGGTGGGCGCAATGCTGATGTTCTACTGCGTGTGTGGCCGAGTCGCACTGAGCATGCAATCCACTGGTAACCACCAGGGGATGTAGAATAAATATGGACGCAGTGAGAGGCAATTTCAGGGGGCGTTCCTGGGTAGTAACAGGGGGGGGGGGGGGGGCTAGCAAGAAGCGGGGTACGTCACGGTCGTGTCTCAGCGATGTTCCGAAGGACATTCTGTGCCTCCATGGGGCTGGTGCAATGTCCGATGGTGCAACAGATATGTGACCGATGTCGCAAAACAGCGGATAGTGATGCAGCCAGTGGCTAATTCCATTAGCTGCAGTATTAGCATAGAGACGCAGTCATGGTACAATAATATCTGCCTCTGAATCAGGTCAATGGAGATTTATCAAACTTTCTAAAGAGGACAAGTGGAGATGCGTCCTATAGGAGTTGGGCTGTAAATGCCGGCGGTTGGTTTGCCGGCGGTCAGAATACAGACTGCGGCATCCCGACAGTGAGAATCCTCACATGTGGAAGGTAAGTATACTTACCTTCCCCCCATGGCCCACTAATCTTCCATTCCTGTGGCATAAACCTAACCTTCCCGAGCACCCTCCCCCCCCCCCCCCTTCCCCTCAGCGTAACCCTAAACCTCCGTGGTGGCCCCTGAACCTAACCCCCCCCCCCTTTCCCGCAGCCTAAACCTAACCCTCCCTCCAGGATTCTGGCGTCAGCATTTTGACTGCCCGGAACCCAACCGCCGGAATCCTGCCTGTATCCCATCCTATAGCTCCCTCTGATATGTAGTGTGTAGTATGTTATGTGTGTGTATGTGCTCAATGACATGTACATACATAGTCGTCGTTTATGGTGGGGGTTCTTCATTAGTAAGAGACACTGGGGGTCATTCCGAGTTGATCGCACGCTGCAACTTTTTGCAGCTCGTGCGATCAACTAGACGCCGCCTATGGGGGAGTGTATATTTGCATAGCAAGGCTGCGATCGCTTGTGCAGTTGAGCTATGCAGTTTCTAAGTAGGTCTGGACTTACTTACCCACTGCGATGACTTCAGCGTCTCAGGTCCCGAAATTGACATCAGACATCCGCCCACCAAACGCCTCGACACGCCTGCGTTCGGATCTCCACTCCCCGAAAACGGTCAGTTGGAGCCCTGGAACGCCTTCCTCCTGTCAATCACGTTGCGATCGCGGCAGCGATAATTTTCTTCTTTAATTCAGTCGCTGCCCGGCGTTCCCCGGCGCTGGCAGCGATGCGCCTGCGCATTGCGCCCACTGCGCATGCGCATTCTGGACCCGTTTGCACGGCTGCGAAAAAAGCAGCGTGCAAACGGGTCGGAAAGACCCCCACGGACCCTGATTCAGGGTTGGGCGCAGTTTATACAGCAATAAAATGATAGCTAGAAGCTGGCCGGTAGTTATGGGCAATACCTGCACTTCTCCTCTTACACAGTTTGATAAATCTCCCCCATATAAATTCACATAGCTAAATAATGAAAGAGAACATGTAGCATACTTGCTGTATGTAGATAAGACAAAGGAGAGAGGGCCCTGCTCATACAAGCTTACAGTCTGATGCAGTCTCATTCGATGAGATGTTACAGTTATCTGTAAACTCTCTTCCAGCTCTTGTGCGTTGCTTGTATAAGCACCTGACCTCATGGAATATCAATTTATTCTCCTCCACTAACACTCACTTCTCCCTCCCCTTCCCCTTCACAGCAAGCCGTGCGGACTGGGAGCTTTCAGGCTGGAGGGACCCGTCCAATCCAGTGTACCAGGCACCTGCTAACAAGCCCACAACCAGCCTGAAGAAGCAGAGGTTGATGGAACAGAAGCTTTCCAAGTTACTGCATCAGATTATCGGTACCACAATGCATTACTTTTCCTCACGCTTCCTGAGACTACATAGGGGCTAATTCAGAGGTGGACGACGCGTCTGTGCAACGTTATGTAAATAACCAGTTTACGTAAATATCTGCATGAGGCCCAGAGACTGCTATTACAGGGTTCAGAGGCAGCGCTACAAAGGTCATGGTGTCATGTCAGATTTGTGCAAGGTCTAAAAGCAAGTGGCATTCAGTAACTGCCGCCTATCTACTTAAATTGTGCCCATTACCTACTCATATGAGGTTGGCTATTTTGTGGGCTCTAATAAACATGGGAATACAAACTGCCAATTCACTAAGCAATGACTGAGGCATGAGGTGCAGGAAAATGCCTCATTAATGATTGGTAGAAAAAGCTGCTATTACTACCAAGAAGATGACATTTGTAACTGCTTATGAAGTGGATCTGCAAATTATTTGCTGCGTCACAAAAGAGCATTTACGGGCAGTCCTCATAATAGATATACAACATGCAGTCAGATTGGGGGGCTGGGGCCATCAGGGAATGCATACAACTGATAGGAGGAAGATGATGAGGGATGAGACATTCCTTGCTGCTGCAACTAGCCACCAGATATGCAGCAAGAAACTGTAAGGAGACAATTGAATTGCAGGCGATGAGAGTGATGTACCATCAGAATATCATTGGAAGGAATGCTCACAACGGAGGAACATGGGTCCTCAATCAGATTTTTGAATTTATTATTTATTAACAGTTTCTTATATAGCGCAGCATATTCCATTGCGCTTTACAATTGGTACAACAGTAATAGAATAAAACTGGGTAATAACAGACAGACATAGAGGTAGGAAGTACAGAAAAAAGAGAAAGATTAAGAGTGCGCTGTCAGCGGCAGCCAGTAAAGGGGGGGGGTCAGCCCCTATATGAAGTAAAACAACAATATAGAAATATGTACTGGCGCCGGCTGTGAAATCAATAAGGGACGATATTTTAAGATAAAAAATCACAAATTTTTAATAAACATATAAAATTGATTAAATGAATAAATCAGATGTAATTTATCTGTTCCTAAGTTAGAAACAGATGATGTTAGAAGTTGTTAATTAGGACCAATTGGATCCCACTCATGGTAAATATTAAAGTTACACAGTCTCCGGTTAGGACTCCCTCCTCATTATTTCTTGGTTCACTTGAGATAATAGTAGTTACCCAGTCCTTATGGATGTTGTTCCCAGGATCTCAATTTAGCAGGTGAGAATCCAGTTAGCAGCAGGGGAATGATTCCAGGTTGCAATGGGCTGGTAGTGTCCAATAAGGGCAAGAGTCCAATTGTTACCGGAGATACCAGGTGGATCCAGAGCTGATGGCCAGTGTCCTTAACTCAACGCGTTTCGCTGGTCTAATGGCTGCCAGCTTCCTCAGGAGCATATGTCACACAGGGTACCTTGTGGAGTTTATATACTCCCTTCATTATGCTGGGAGTGTGTACACCTGATTCACTCATTGTATAATAAATAAAACGTCCCATAAAAATACTAAAAATTAGATCCAGAAGGCAATCCTATTAAATGATCTAGGCTATAATGATTTAATATCTAAAAAACGAGTGTTTTAAATACCTATTAGGCAGTATAAACAGCAGAATTCATAATGACATTTCCTGGTCACCTGACCGTCCCCGATCACGTGATCTAGATGTCAGTCAGCATAAATTACCTAATGTTCCTTATTTGGTCTGATCACGTGATCGCTTCCGGTCACGTGATCGGCATTGTATCTCCATTATAGAGAGATGAAGATAGAAGTTGTGGGTTTGTTTATTTTAGTCCGATCACGTGGTCGCTTCCCGTCACGTGATCGGCATAGTCACTCTCATTGCGGCCCCATCTCGGATCACAGTGTCATGTGTTCTGATCACATGGTCCGAGATGGGCCTATCCTGTCGCGCTCAGTATTAAACTGCAATGGCGCTGCGTTCCACTTGTTGAGTTTGCGTTCCACGGACGGCCCGTGCACCAGGAAATGTCACTTTAATACAATGGCACATAATGGTAATAAATTTCTATTTAAAAAATACTAGGGATATCCACCCCATGACATTAGGGTTTATATATATATATATATATATATATATATATATATGAGTATAGTCTCAGTAGTAAAAATAACAGTAATAAGACACAGTATAGATTACATAATCGATAAGAGAAATCGTTATTAGAGAAAGAAAGGTAGTTCAATTTATACACATCCCATGATATTTTAAAAATCATTATAACATTATATTAACATGGGATGGAAAAACTCGAGAATAGATAGAGTACATGATAACATTCTATAGGCATATTATATTATGCATATACATTATTAATATCATTCAGTATATACCCAGTTCGATAATGTATATTTTTTATATATTGTGTATTATTGTATTCATTGGTCCGCACATATATACATAAGACACACCAGACAATACTATGCACATATTCACATGTGCAGTGCGTGCATATTTCTACCCAATTTCTCGGGCAGGATACTTATTGCTCTATGGACAATTCTGTTTACTGTTTCGTATTAAAAGATAGAGGAGAAGGGAAAACGTGTCCAGCCCATTGCAACCTGGAATCATTCCCCTGCTGCTAACTGGATTCTCACCTGTTAAATTGAGATCCTGGGGACAACATCCATAAGGACTGGGTAACTACTATTATCTCAAGTGAACCAAGAAATAATGAGGAGGGAGTCCTAACCGGAGACTGTGTAACTTTAATATTTACCATGAGTGGGATCCAATTGGTCCTAATTAACAACTTCTAACATCATCTGTTTCTAACTTAGGAACAGATAAATTACATCTGATTTATTCATTTAATCAATTTTATATGTTTATTAAAAATTTGTGATTTTTTATCTTAAAATATCGTCCCTTATTGGTTTCACAGCCGGCGCCAGTACATATTTCTATATAGATGTAGGAAGGCCCTGCTCGCAAGCTTACAATCTATAGGGGAAACAGGCTTTGGTACACAAGGATAGATGCTACCTATTGCATAATGATCCACCAGATTGCAAAGGTTCTTAATGGGGTGCATGATATGGCCACACAGCAATGTTGGCCAAGGGTCAGATGTGGACAGAGTAGTGGCTCAGGCAGCAAATTACAGATGTTTGGTACTTTGCACATGTCCCTGCGCATGTGTAGGAAGGGTCTGTGTTGCATTACTGCATCAGACTGTCAGTGATTGATGCCATTTGGGGATGGGGAGTGGACGGCGACGGCCTCCGTTTCTCCAAATGGGGGAAGAAGGAGGCCAGGATCTTTGTCAGAGGATGGAGATTTCAGGGCCTCTAGGTAGGACTTGCGGCAGCCGGCTTGCGTGACCCCATGGGTCATGCAGCCGGCTGATGGTGCTGGGGAAGATCCAATAGGAAGCACCTCGGATCAGTAATGCATCAGTAATGCTTCCTGCTGCATTAGTGCCATCGCTGCTGCTTCGGTTCAAGCAGCAGCGATAGTCCCTCCAACCACATGAATGAGGGCAATTGTGATCACTACATCACTTATTTTAGCTCACACTCCTATAGAAGTGAGCAAACAAATGGCAATGTTGCTCTATTGCAGTGGTTCCCAAACTCGGTCCTCAAGTACCCCCAACAGTTCATGTTTTCCAGGTCACCTAGCAGTTGAACAGGTGGATTCATTACTCACTGACACATTATAAAAGACCCACAGGTGGAGCAAATTATTTCACTTGCAATCCTGTGAGGAGACCTGGAAAACATGAACTGTTGGGGGTACTTGAGGATCAAGGTTAGGAACCACTACTCTGTTGGCATTTTTGGTAGTGTCTGCATCCCTGCATTGCCGAGATCTGAATCGCCTATTAAAAATGGGATTTAGATTCATACAAAAAGATATTTTTTATAAACTGAAAGATTGGATATATGGGATCTTGCATGGCCTTATGGGTGCGCACGTGAGCATCACAAACTGTCCACAAAAAGTTGCACATCATTGCATTCTGTTACTTGAAGAAGATTGTTCAATAGATAAGTTGTATGACCTGGCAGTAGTTTGGGGTGAGGGTTTTAGCTTTGGTGACATGACATGAACAACTGTGGCCGCTAGCCTGTAAGAAGTTGTGCAAGGCCTAACAGATAATGATCAAGAAAATGCCCCCCACTTGCATCTACACAGTACATCGGGGTGGGGTCTGCGGCTGCTCGGTAATAACTTTTGGACAAAGCGTCTCTCGGGCATGGCTGACTCTTTTTATGCAGACCAGATGAGCTCTACAATTATTTACTTCTTTATTTTTAATCAATACAATTTTTGTACAATCTTAATTTTATTCTGCAATTTCATTTCAGTTCACATTATTCTTCTGGTGTCCACTATGATCATGGCGTATATAGACAAGAGCCCTAACGAGTACTACTTGTACCTGGCTATCCAGAATAGCTTCTCTGGAACGTTTACTAACATTGGAGCTATTCCAGACTTCTACAGCTGGCTGCAGGGAACTCTGTTACCAAACCTATACACTGTGTACCCAGGTGGGTATTTGTTAACTGGATCAAGAAAGGGTTATATTCTGGGCCGCCCAGTACAGCAGAGCCAGTGCCCCATGCATCCAATAACTTAATTGATACTTTGCTAAATCAACCTATGTGCCCTAATTTTGTGGCCTACTTCCTTGCACAGTCAATGGTAAATAGCAAGTATTTATTAGCGGTAATACAGGAAATACTACTAATGTCAAAGAGAGTGTTTCAGTGCTTTATTTAATAACCATACTACCTCTTGTCTGGCATTTTATTAGGCTTCATTACAGATGGGAACTGCTTCCTGGTGGGTAGCCCACGCATCCGTCAGTTACGGAGAGTCCCTAACAGTGGCGGAGTACCCAAGCTTTATGATTTGGAGGATAGCAGCAGCTATGGGCCCGAGTGGAGCACAGACCGCAGCAGTAATGCATCGGCTGACATGTGGACATACTACACGGAATCAGAATTGGGAGGATATCCCGTCATGGCATATTATGGCTCCTACTCCGGAGGTGGCTACATAGTGGAACTAGGCTTGAACAGAAGCTCTGCAGACAGGTGTGAAGGACCATATGTAACTATGGAAGGGTAGACTGGGGAAATACATTTCACCCAACACACCCTGAGGGCAATCACTCTGCATGTTTAACCAATATTCCTGAGAATGCAACCTAGCAATTCAGTAAGACTTGGTGACATCTCCAATGTCCCCAACGTCTAATGATCACAAGTTAAAGGATGCCACTAGTTCCTTTTGAGAGCACACAAATTAGCTGCCTCCAATGTGTATAGGCAGCAACCTCATGAACGTTACCGACTCTCCTGCTGTATTACCAGGCTGCATTTTCATGATTATTTCTATCTAAAAACTAAGTTTCCAGGGCGATGGGTGCAAGTTAATTAAGAATAGCAATGATGCCTTTCCATTGTCTCTTCTGCAGTGTGATCAGCTGGCTAGTAACGAGCAACTGGCTGGACAGCTACACCAAAGCCGTATTTGTGGAGTTCAACGTCTACAATGCCAATATAAACCTCTTTTGCCTCGCGGCCTTCATCCTGGAGACCAGCGTGATTGGTAGAGCTGATTCATTTGGGCAACAATAGCTAAACCTCTTTATTAGAAACTGGAGGGCAGGGGGTGCCACAACGTTGTTAGGTTGGGGAGGGGTCTAAGATATCATTTCCTTTTTTGCGCTGCTAAATCACTGAATGTTGCCCTCTCAGAGGCAGCTGGACTATCCATAAAAGTAGCATCGAGGACACTATGGGAAATGCACATAATAGTGTAAAAGAATAAAAATGCAACAATGAGGGGCAGTGAGGTGGGGGGCCGGGGATTTTCACGTAAGGGTTGTTTTGGGTCCAGATGAAGGGGGAGCTGAGGGGGAAGACGGGAGGACTATATAAAGTGGGAGGTGAGAAGGACGCAGGACTGCTCTCAATGAGGGGCCATCCCACAGTAACTAGCCACACACTGTAGGAGCTGGGTGCAGGGTGGAGGAGGGCCCTGGAGGCAGTGGAGAAGGGCTGTGGGGAGGATGGAAGTGAAGCGCACTGCGTCCCGAAACCCATTGCAGTGCCTCTTCTCAAATGTTTTTTGGGGGACAGGGCAGCGCCTATGCTGGAGGGTAACCACAAAGGGCATGATGGTAGCCTGGGTGATCCTGTAGACACAACTGTTCTACTACCTACTGTTTTGCAGCTTATCTCTGATCTCTCCTGGAAGACTTACTAAGCCTAAAGCGAAGAGAGATAAAGTACCAGCCAATCAGCTCATAACTATCATTTTTCAAGCACAGCCTGTAACATGGCAGTTAGGAGCTGATTGGCTGGTACTTTATCACACTCCACTTTATCACTCTCCAAGGCTTAGTACATCTCCCCCTTATGGAGGTATTTATCAAAGTTTGGAGAGAGATAAAAATTATGAGAGATAACGTACTAGCCAATTAGCTTCTGCTTTACATTTTACAGGCTGTGTTTGAAACATGTCAGTTATGAGCTGATTGGTTGATACTTTATCTCTCCCCAAGCTTTGATAAATAACCCTCTTAAACACAAACCATTTACCTTGCTAAAGACCTTATCACACCACACTTTTTTATTTTCCAGTCACAGACCTACCTTGTTTTTCCTATGTCATATATGAAATCCTGACACAAAATAACTTTCAATGTGTCTTTCCCAATACCCTGCCTCCCCAGCTACTCTATCGTCATCCAACCACAGAAATATCTCACACACCTCTGTCAAACCACAGATCAACCATCTCCATTCCTATTAGCACATTGGTTCTCAGACTAGGACACTCAGCAGGTGCACAGGTACATTCATTACTCAGACACATTGTAAAAGATCCACTGGTGGAACTAATTATTTCACCTGTGATTCTGTGAGGAGACCTGGAAAACATGTACTGTTTGGGATCCTGAGGACCAAGTTTGAGAACCTATGGAATAGAGCAGTGGTTCTCAAACTCGGTCCTCAGGACCCCACACAGTGCATGTTTTGCAGGTGTCCTCACAGAATCGCAAGTGACATAATTAGCTCCACCTGTGGACCTTTTTAAATGTGTCAGTGAGTAATTAATACACCTGTGCACCTGCTGGGTTACCTGCAAAACATGCACTGTGTGGGGTCCTGAGGACCGAGTTTGAGAACCACTGGAATAGAGCATAGGTTCTCAAACTCGGTCCTCAGGACCCCACACAGTGCATGTTTTGCAGGTGTCCTCACAGAATCGCAAGTGACATCATTAGCTCCACCTGTGGACCTTTTTAAATGTGTCAGTGAGTAATTAATACACCTGTGCACCTGCTGGGTTACCTGCAAAACATGCACTGTGTGGGGTCCTGAGGACCGAGTTTGAGAACCACTGGAATAGAGCATAGGTTCTCAAACTCGGTCCTCAGGACCCCACACAGTGCATGTTTTGCAGGTAATCCAGCAAGTGCACAGGTGTATTAATTACTCACTGGCACATTTTAAAAGGTCCACAGGTGGAGCTAATTATGTCACTTGCGATTCTGTGAGTAAACCTGCAAAACATGCACTGTGTGGGTTCCTGAGGACCGAGTTTGAGAACCTGTGGAATAGAGCATCATCTTCTCTCTAAGCATGTCGCCATATTACTATCAATTAAGCTCATTTATGAAAGTACAAACCACATACCTCTGCAGAGCATATGCCATGTGGCCCCTGCAGAGCATATGCCATGTGGCCCCTGCAGAGCGTACAACAGTTGCACTTTTATTCCAGCACCTGCATGTGCTCTTAAAGGGAAGCACATAAATCAGTGGCCAAGATGGAAACGCCTAGTTGTGCACTCCAGCTTTATATACGAGATCCTCTGCTCTTATCCCAAACCTTTCCAGTCCTTATTCCTGTTTAATGTAATTATACAATACAGTAGGTCCTTCTTTTCAGCTCAACGTTCTCATTGTCTGATATAACAGGAAGCTTATGGCCGACAACTGACCTGCAGATCATGCGTCTCTATCCCACAGCTGAGAGTTTCTTCTCCTTTCAATTTGCTAACGAAATTCTGTTTCTCATCATTATCCTGTATACCATTGTGATTCAGGTAAGAGTGATGCGGCATGGGGCTTTCTGCATGGACATTAAGGGGTCTATTTATGAATAGAGATGAGCGGGTTCGGATGTAACGCCAGAATTAACGCCAGTTCGGTTTTATCCTGATTTTTCTTATTGGCTATTCAAAACACGTGACATCCGGGAGTCAATACGATGCCGTTTTGAGAACCGAGTAAAACCGAACTCGCTCATCCCTATTTATTAGAGATGAGCGGGTTCAGATGTAACGCCAGAATTAATGCCAGTTCGGTTTTATCCTTATTTCTCATACGTCCTAGAGGATGCTGGGGACGACATCAAGACCATGGGGTATAGACGGGATCCACAGGAGACATGGGCACTCCAAAGACTTTTCATTGGGTGTGAACTGGCTCCTCTCTCTATGCCCCTCCTCCAGACCTCAGTTTTAGAAATGTGCCCAGGTCGACTGGATGCACTCTGAGGAGCTCTACTGAGTTTCTCTGAAAAGACTTATGTTAGGTTTTTTATTTTCAGGGAGATCTGCTGGCATCAGACTCCCTGCTTCATGGGACTTAGGGGAGAGAAGCAGAACCAACTTCCTCAGAGTTTCATGGCTCTGTTTCTGGCTGACAGGACACCATTAGCTCCTGAAGGGAACTGAACGCTAGCCGTGTCTAGATGCTCACTCCCACAGCACGCCGTCACCCCCCTCACAGAGCCAGAAGTCAGAAGACAGGTGAGTATTAGAAAAATGATCTTCAATCAAGTAAGTGACGACTGAGGTGCGGCGCGGCTGGCGGGAGCGCAACGCGCCATTGCTGCCCACACACACAAGCACTGCAGGGTGCAGGGCGCGGGGGAAGGCGCCCTGGGCAGCAAGAAAAATACCTCAAACGGGCTAAAAGGGGGCATAAGATGCAGCTGGCAGAGCCCTACCTCCGCCAGTATAAATATTGTAATAGATACTGAGGGGCGGAGCTTCTTCAGGCAGCCAGCACACTACTCAGCACCATTTTTTCTCTCTCCTCAGGCTGCAGAGAACACGCTGGTCCTCTCCTCCACTTCTGACAAGTACAGGGTGCTATAAGAGGGGGCACAAAGCGATTGTGGTGCATTTGATAGTGTATATTACTATTTAAACGTTCTTTTGAGCTGTGGATATACTGTGTTCACAGGCAATACTGGCGCTGGGTTTGTGAACTGGCTGCTCCTATCCTGTGTCCCTCTGACAGATTTTACTGTGGGTCTGTCCCCAAAATAAGTCCCAGTGTGTCTGTGAGTGTGGTGTACACGTGTGAGGCATGTCTGAGGCAGGGAGTTCCTCCCCAGAGGAAGCCATTTTAGGGACACAGAGTTATAATGTGGTGGCGCTACCGGCACACCAAGAGCCTGCATGGGTGAAAGAGCTACGTGACAGTATGCATCTGATTAACCGTAGATTAGATAAATCTGAATCTAAGGCTGCATGCTGGAGAAAATCTGTGGAAGATGTGATTTTTCAGGATGCTGTTATTCCTTATGCGGGCGGCCCCTCTGGGTCACATAAGAGACCATTTGCAAATGTTGTAAACACTGATACCGACATGGATTCTGATTCTTGTGACGACAATAGTGAATCCAGAGAGCTAGATCATAAATTGGCAAAAAGTATACAATATATGATTGTGGCTATAAGGGACATGTTGGAGGTTACAGAAAGCACTCCTGTACCTCAGGAGAAAGCTTATTTATGTAAGGAAAAGAATTCCAAAGTCACGTTCCCTCCTTCACATGAACTAAATGCTCTGTTTGAAGGTATGTGGGAGAATCCTGATAAAAAATTTCGTATTCCCAAAAGGATTCACATAGCTTATCCTTTCCCGGTTGAAGACAGGAAAAAATGGGAGTCACCCCCTGTGTTATAGGCCCTACACACTGGTCGATTTTCTGAAAGATATGAACGATCTCGTTCATAAATGAACGAGAACTCGTTCATATCTTTCAGTGTGGAGACTCCAGCGATGAACGATGCGAGGCCCCGCGCTCGTTCATCGCTGGTCTCCCGTCGGCTGTGCATGCAGGCCAATATGGACGATCTCGTCCATATTTGCCTGCACTTCAATGCAGCCGCGTGACGGGGGGAGTGAAGACACTTCACTCCCCCCGTCACTGCCCCCCCGCCGCTGGGTCGCTCGTCGGCCGTCAGGCACCTCGGCGGCGCATCGTCAAATGAGTAGGGCCCCTTAGACAGTGCACTTTCCAGGTTGACAAAGAAGGTAATTCTCCCTGCTCCTGGCACGGCTTCTCTTAAAGAGCCGGCAGACCGCAAAACGGAAACGACATTGAAATCCATTTATGTTACCAATGGTACACTGCTCAGGCCCACTATTGCCTGCGCATGGGTGAGTCGCGCTATTCAAAAATGGTCAGAAAGCGTGTCATCAGAAATTGACATGATTGATAAAGATGAGATACTCCTTAAGTTAGGGAATATCAAGGACGCTACCGCCTACATGCTGGAAGCAATGAAGGATATTGGACTCTTGAGTTCACAAGCCGCTACCATGGCAGTATCGGCTAAGCGGGCATTATGGATTTGCCAGTAAAAAAGCGGATGTAGATTCCAAAAGAAACATGGAGGCTCTCCCATATAAAGGTGAGGCCTTATTTGGCGATGGCCTGGATGCGTTAGTCTCGGCGGCTACCGCAGGTAAGTCAACATTTTTGCCCTCTGCGCCTGCACCGGCAAAAAAGACCTATCACCCGCAAATGCAGTCCTTTCGGCCCAATAAATACAAAAAGGTGAGAGGTTCCCCCTTCTTTGCAGGTAGGGGAAAGGGAATGAAGCCCACACTGGCTCCAGGTTCCCAAGAGCAGAAGTCTACCCCTAATTCTGCCAAATCCCCAGCATGACGCTGGAACTCCCTTGCGGGAGGCCGCTCGGGTGGGGGCACGTCTCAAACTCTTCAGCCAGGATTGGATTCTGTCTGGCCTGGATCCCTGGGTGTTGCAAATAGTATCCCAGGGATACAAACTAAAGTTTTAAGACGTTCCCCCAGGCCGATTTTTCAAATCGACCTTGCCAGCTTCTCCGCCAGAGAGAGAAGCAGTAACAGCGGCAATCCAAAAATGATGTCAAGACCAGGTTATAGTCCTGGTACCGTTGTCACAACAAGGGCGGGGTTTTTATTCAAGCCTCTTTGTTGTTCCGAAGCCGGACGGCTCGGTCAGATCGATCCTAAATCTAAAAGATCTGAATTTCTTCCTGAAAAGGTTCAAGTTCAAGATGGAATCACTTCGGGAGGTGATTGCCAGTCTGGAGGAGGGGGATTACTTAGTGTCGGTGGACATAAAGGATGCTTACCTGCATGTTCCCATTTATCCTCCTCACCAGGCTTATCTGAGATTCGCGATTCAGGATTGCCATTACCAATTCCAGACGTTACCTTTTGGTCTCTCCGCGGCGCCGAGGGTATTCACCAAGGTGATGGCGGAGATGATGGTCCTCCTTCGTCAGAAAGGAGTCAATATAATCCCTTATCTGGACGACCTCCTGATAAAGGCGAGATCCAGGGAGCAGTTATTACAAAACACATCCCTCTCCCTGTCAATACTCCAACAACACGGGTGGATCATAAATTACCCAAAGTCACAGTTGGAACCGACGATAAGGTTGTCTTTCCTCGGGATGATTCTGGACACAGAAGTTCAGAGAGTATTTCTTCCGCTGGAAAAGGCTCTGGAAATCCAGAAAATGGTAAAACAGATATTGAAAACATCAAGTGTGTCGATCCATCAGTGCATTCGGTTGTTTGGGAAGATGGTGGCGGCCTACGAGGCCATACAGTTTGGCAGGTTCCATGCCAGAGTATTCCAGTGGGACCTGTTGGACAAGTGGTTGGGGTCACACCTATACATGCACAGAAAGATAATCCTGTCGTCAAAAACCAGGATTTCGCTCCTGTGGTGGTTGCACAGCTCTCACCTGCTAGAGGGACGCAGGTTCGGGATTCAGGACTGGGTCCTAGTAACCACGGATGAAAGTCTTCGAGGCTGGGGAGCAGTCTCTTAGGGAGAAAACTTCCAGGGACGTTGGTCACAACAGGAAGCCTGCCTTCACATAAACGTTCTGGAGCCAAGAGCCATTTACAACGGCCTTCAACAAGCGGTACATCTTCTTCAAGACCGTCCCGTGCAGATCCAGGCAGACAATGTAACAGCAGTCGCATCCATAAACAGGACGGAATGAAAAGCAGAACGGCAATGGCAGAGGCGACAAAAATCCTCCGTTGGGCAGAAAAACATCTACAAGCTCTGTCGGCAATATTCATTCCGGGAGTAGACAACTGGGAAGCAGACTTTCTCAGCAGACACGATCTCCATCCAGGAGAGTGGGGCCTCCACCAAGAAGTCTTCGCAGAGGTGACAAGTCTTTGGGGAGTTCCTCAAATAGACATGATGGCGTCTCGTCTCAACAAGAAGCTTCAGAGATACTGTTCCAAGGCGAGAGACCCTCAAGCAGTAGCAGTGGATGCACTGGTGACCCAGTGGGTGTTTCCGTCAGTGTATGTTTTCCCTCCGCTTCCGCTGATCCCAAAAGTACTCAGGATCATAAGAAAGACAAGGGTTCAAGCAATCTTCATTGCCCCAGACTGGCCAAGAAGGGCTTGGTACCCAGATCTTCAGCAGTTACTCATAGGAGTTCCTCGGCCTCTTCCTCCTCAGGAGGACCTGCTGCAGCAGGGGCCCTATGTGTACCAAGACTTACCGCGGCTACGTTTGACGGCATGGCTGTTGAGCGCCGTATCCTAGACAGGAAGGGTATTCCTAAGGAGGTCATCCCCACCCTTATTCAGGCCAGAAAGGGAGTAACGTCAAAACATTACCACCGTATTTGGAGAAAATATGTGTCTTGGTGTGAATCCAAGAAAGCTCCTACGGAAGAGTTTCACTTAGGACGTTTTCTCCATTTTTTGCAGGATGGTGTGGAGACGGGCCTATGATTGTGATCAATCAAGGTCCAGATTTCGGCCTTGTCAGTGTGCTTCCAAAGATAATTGGCCTCTCTTCCAGAAGTTCAGACCTTCGTGAAAGGGGTCCTGCACATCCAGCCTCCATTCGTGCCTCCAGTGTCACCATGGGACCTTAATGTGGTATTGCAGTTCCTTCAATCGGATTGGTTTGAGCCTCTACAAAAGATAGAGTTGAAGTTTCTCACTTGGAAAGTGGTGATGCTTTTGGCATTGGCATCCGCAAGGCGGGTGTCGGAATTGGGGGTCTTGTCTCACAAGAGCCCTTACCTGATTTTCCATGAAGATAGGGCAGAGTTGCGAACTCGCCAACATTTTCTTCCAAAGGTGGTTTCTGCTTTTCACATAAACCAACCTATTGTGGTGCCAGTAGTTACTGACACATTCACTGATTCAAAGTCTCTAGATGTGGTTAGAGCTTTGAAAATCTATGTTGCTAGAACAGCTCGTATACGGAAAATAGAGGCTCTGTTTGTCCTGTATGATCACAACAAGATTGGCTGTCCTGCTTCCAAGCAGACTATTGCACGTTGGATTAGAAATACGATTCAGCAAGCTCATACTACGGCTGGATTGCCGTTACCGACGTTGGTAAAGGCCCACTCCACTAGGAAGGTGGGCTCATCCTGGGCGGCTGCCCGGGGGGTCTCGGCATTGCATCTTTGCCGAGCAGCTACTTAGTCAGGGTCAAACACATTTGCTAAGTTCTACAAGTTTGACACCTTGGCCGATGAGGACCTAAAGTTTGGTCAATCGGTGCTGCAGGGTCATCCGCACTCTCCCGCCCGTACTGGAGCTTTGGTATAGACCCCATGGTCTTGATGTCGTCCCCAGCATCCTCTAGGACGTATGAGAAAATAGGATTTTGATAACCTACCGGTAAATCCTTTTCTCCTAGTCCGTAGAGGATGCTGGGCGCCCGTCCCAGTGCGTACTTTACCTGCAGTTTAGTTATTACAGTTACACAAGTTGTGTTATCTTGGTTTCAGCATGTTGCTGCAATTAGTTCATGCCTGTTGGCGTGTGTTATGTTGAATGCCATGTGTGCGGCATGGTTGAGGGTGTGAGTTGGTAGATATCTCACCACTAGTTAAGTAATTCCTTTCCTCGAAATGTCAGTCTCCCTGGGCACAGTTACTACAACTGAGGTCTGGAGGAGAGGCATAGAGGGAGGAGCCAGTTCACACCCAATGAAAAGTCTTTGGAGTGCCCATGTCTCCTGCGGATCCCGTCTATACCCCATGGTCTTGATGTCGTCCCCAGCATCCTCAATGGACTAGTAGAAAAGGATTTACCGGTAGGTTATCAAAATCCTATTTTTTCTTATTGGCTATCCAAAACACGTGACATCCGTGAGCCAATAAGATGCCGTTTTGACAACTGAGTAAATCCGAGTAAAACCGACCCTGCTCATCTCTACTATTTATGAAGCAGCGAAAAAAGTGGAGAAGTGGAGAAGTTGCCATGGTGCAGATCAGTAATGTAGGGGTACCCGCTTCTACTAAATGGATATGAATATGGATGGTACAGTGCCTACACACTAGGGCGATGTGTATGGACGATATGAATGATCTCGTTCAGTAATTAACATTAAATCGTTCATATCGCTCAGTGTACATGCATCAACGATGAACGATGCACTGCCCGCGATCCTTCATTGTTGAGCTATCATCATTTAAACATGCAAGTCAGTTTGGACGATATAGACGTAATGTACTCTCATATCATCCAAATTGACTATCGATATCCAGTGTGTAGGCAAAATCGACCACCGATGGTATCGTTGGGCAATATATCGTTGGTCGATTACATCTCCCAGTGTGTAGGGGATTAGGGCGCTGTTTGCAGCACTTTTTAATGCTGAATTATCTAATTACTTTCACTTGCAGCTTTCCCCCTTTTTGAAACCCAACATCTCCTGACCGCCCCTGTCCCCTACCCCTACCCCTTTTGTCGCTAATACCTATACAGCATTCATGAACTTGACTTAATAACGGTTTGTTGTTCAGTCGCACTGTCCTTTATTATATTTCAGAATGCTGATGTGCCCGGGATTCGAACCTGTTGCCTATGACATTGCAGTTGGACACTCTATTCATTGAGCTATCTGCCATTACATAGAAAGCTAGAGAATTCCAAACTGGAGAGTTTTAGGAACCCCAGTGCATTGCTGTGTGAAGGGCTTACATTGATGATAAGATGGCCCTGTATTGCCCACGACACACTTTTTAGGCTTGGGGAGAATCTAACATTGATTACTATATATATATATATATATATATATATATATATATATACACACACACTAAGTCCTTGCGCAAACAGTCCTTAGGTCCTCAGAGTTTTTGTGCAACCATCCATATACAGCTTCAATCCACTCCACGCCACTGGAATATAGTAAGAAACTGAAGAATAAACGGAGAGCGCACTCGTAAATAATTTAAAAATGCACAATCTTTACTTGAAATATATGCTCACATACCTGTACATCTAAGTTTAAAATGATCAGCATGAATGACAACAGTCACTCAGCCGTTCTGTAGCGATGTTACGGCTTGCTTCTAGGCCAGCTCTGTTCCCAGCGGGTGACGTCACAGCTCCACGTCCAATGCGAGGAGATGATATAATTGAAAGCTACGGAGTTGGTTTTAAGAGGCTAATTGGGCTAAATATAGTAATAAAATCTTGATAAACTGGAAAGCGCACTTTCAGGGAGATCCCAGCCTATTTTGAAGAACAGTGTTTCTCTTACGTCCTAGAGCACAGGTTCTCAAACTCGGTCCTCAGGACCCCACACCAGAGGCGGAACTACCGGCAGTGCGTTGCACTGGGGCCCGCCTCTGTCCAGGGGCCCAAGCATGTAATGAGTCAAACTGACTCATTACATGCCGCTGTGCGCTGCGGGCAACCGCTGCCCGCAGCGCACAGCCGCCCGGAGAGGAGAGGAGCAGCGGCACGGACGGGGGAAGGAGGAGGAGGGAGGTGAAGGAGGGAGCCGCAGCAGCGCTTTGTTACTGGTGGAGGCGCTGCTGCTGCTGCCCCTCTGCTTCACTATAGGCTGTCTTCCGAGAACAGCCTATAGTGAAGCAGAGGAGCAGCAGCGCCTCCACCAGTAACAAAGCGCTGCTGCGGCTCCCTCCTTCACCTCCCTCCTCCTCCTTCTCTCCAGCCCGGGAATCGCTGACGCTGCACCGAGGAGCCTGAGCCAGCGGAGAGGGTAAGTATAATTCTTTCTTTCTTTCTTTCTTTCTTTCTTTCTTTCTTTCTTTCTTTCTTTCTTTCTTTCTTTCTTTCTTTCTTTCTTTCGACTGCCTGCCGCTATGTGTAAAAATGGGGGACTGCCTGCCGCTATGTGTAAAAAGGGGGAATCTGCCTGCCGCTATGTGTAAAAAGGGGGAATCTGCCTGCCGTAATGTGTAAAAAGGGGGACGCTGTCTGCCGTAATGTGTAACAAGGGCACGCTGTCTGCCGCTATGTGTAAAAAGTGTACGCTGTTTGCCGTTATGTGTAACAAGGGCACGCTGTCTGCCGTTATGTGTAAAAAGTGCACGCTGTCTGCCGTTATGTGTAAAAAGAGGAATCTGTCCGCTGTAAGGTGTAAAAGGGTCTCTACCTGGTGTAGTGGTGCTACTGTGCAGTGTAATTTGAAGAATGAAGACTACTGTGCACCGTTTTATGAATTGGTATTATTTTGTGGCCACACCCCTTCCCCACGAAGCCACGCCACTATGTATTTTTGCGCGCGCCTACGGCGCGCACTGCCCCTGTTTTGCATGCAGGGGTGGGGCTCCGATGCCGTTTCTTGCACACAGTGCTAAAATGTCTAGTTACGGCACTGTTGCTAGGTATCCATTTCTCTGGCCCTGAGCAGGTCCCCCTCACCAGATCCTCTCCAGGGGTGAGGGGGTGGACTTGGATGGGATGTGTGGGTGGGGGGGGGGCCCAAAGCATTTTGTCACACCTGGGCCCACCGCTCGCTAGTTCCGCCACTGCCCCACACAGTGCATGTTTTTCAGGTAACCCAGCAGGTGCACAGGTGAATTAATTACTCACTGACACATTTTAAAAGGTCCACAGGTGGAGCTAATTATTTCACTTGTGATTCTGTGAGGAGACCTGCAAAACATGCACCGTTTGGGGTCCTGAGGACCGAGTTTGAGAACCTGTGTCCTAGAGGATACTGGGGTCCACATTAGCAGGGGTGTATCTAGGGATCCGAGCGCCCCTGGCAAAGTCAGGGGCTGCAACATCCCCCCCCCCCCACATATTTTAAATAAGGGGGGGGGGGTCAGAAAAGGAATGTGGCCTTGTGGGGAAGGGGCGTGGCCACACAGTAGTACTTCCAATTCAAATTATGCCACACAGTATCACATTACACCGCACAGTAGTGTATCTTATTCACGTTACGCCACACAGTCATACCCCTATAGAAAACACAGTCTATACAGGGAATATGGGGAATGCAAATATAAAATGGAAATGTGGACCAGTGCTAATAAATATATTCCTAATTTTATATGGGGAATGCGGTCAAACCACATTTGCCATTAGTATATCTGATCCTGCCCATAGGCACACACATATACACTTAAATATATACAGTAGTCACTCACAAAACACATACATATGATATACATTAGTCACGCATGCAGTATATACAAATACAGTCACATACATACATACTGTGCATAGTTACACACTTATTCACATACATAGTCACACACTAAAACATACATAAATACAGTAGATAATTATACACACACAAACATACATACATACATACATAGTCACACACATACATAAATTCAGTCACAGACACACATACAGACAGACTATATAGTATACCCCCCCCCACATTACAGACAGGGTACGCTGACTGCATGTACCTTAGTAGCTCATTGTCCTCTCTCCCTCTCCTCCATGCTGCTGGGCTGCCCGGCAGTAAGTGTCGTGTAGTCCCACCCCCGTGCTTCCACTCTGTCCATGGCCCTAGCCTAATACAGGGCAGTGCAGTCCTCTGCCTTGACCCCCCCCCCTCCCCATAATCCAGCTCCGACTGTACCTGGTAACTGTCTGTCACTGCCGGCACCAGTGTCCAGCGGCACAGCTCAGCACTAGTGATCAATCAGACTCAAAGTAAACTACAGCTCCTAGCAGCCCTTGGTGCCGGGAGCTCCCAGCAACAAGGGCTGCTGGGAGCTGTAGTTTATGTTGAGTCTGATTACAAGCGAGGTGCTGTGCACTGCTGCCGGACAATGGCGCCGGCACTAACAGACAACCACAAAGTATAACAGTACCACTTGGTTCTACCCCCTGGCCATGGATGGCACAGTCGGACGGCGCCCCCTCCTTGCCTGGCGCCCCTGGCGAGTGCCATCCTGGCCAATAGGTAGATACACCCCTGCACATTAGTACCATAGAAAACATAGAATTTGACGGCAGATAAGAACCACTTGGCCCATCTAGTCTGCCCCCTTTTTTTTTTTTTACATTATTTTAATCTCTAACCTTATTTGATCCTTATTTCTTTGTAAGGATATCCTTATGTCTATCCCATGCATGTTTAAATTGCTCTATTGTCTTTGCTTCTACCACCTCTGATGGGAGTCTATTCCACTTGTCCACTACCCTTTCTGTGAAGTAATTTTTCCTCAAATTTCCCCTGAACCCCACCCCTCCAGTCTCAGTGCATGTCCTTGTGTCCTATTGCTTCTCTTCATTTTGAGAATGTTTCCCTCCTGGACTTTGTTAAAACCCTTGATATTTTTGAAAGTTTCTATCATGTCCCCCCTTTCCCTTCTCTGCTCCAAACTGGACATATTGAGATTTCTTAGTCTTTCTGGGTATGTTTTGTGATGTAGGCCATGCACCATTTTAGTTGCCCTCCTTTGTACAGTTTCTAATGTATTAATATCCTTTTGAAGATATGGCCTCCAGAATTGAACACAGTATTCTAGATGAGGCTGTACCAATGACCTATACAGTGGCATTATTACTTCTTTCTTTCTGCTGCTGATTCCTCTCCCAGTGCAGCCAAGCATCTGACTGGCCTTCCTCATTGCTTTGTTACATTGCTTACTTGCCTTTAAGTCACCTCAAATAGTGACTCCTAGATCCCTTTCCTCCTCAGTAGTTTCCACTATAGTGCCATTAATACTATATTTAGCCTTTGGATTTTTGAGACCCAAGTGCATGATTTTGCATTTTTTGCCATTAAACTGTAATTGCCACACTCTTGACCATTCCTCTAGTATACCATGGGGGTATAGACTTGTCCAATAGGAGTCTTGGGCACTTTAAGTAATGAATAGTGTGCGCTGGCTCCTCCCTCTATTCCCCTCCTACCAGACTCAGTTTAGACAATGTGCCCGGAGGAGCCGGTCACGCTGAACTCCTGAAGAGTTTTCTGCATTTATTTTTCTGTTTGTTATTTTCAGACAGGACTGGTTGGCACCTGCCTGTCTGCTTTGTGGGACTTAGGGGGAGGAATGGTCCAACCTCCCAAAGGGTTAATGGTCCCGTTCCCCGCTGGCAGAACACTGAGCTCCTGAGGGAACTATTCGTAAGCCCCACCACGGCGAGCGTACATTCTCGCAGCACGCTGCCACCCTAACAGTATGAAGAGTGGTGAATAAGTGGCCGGTGTTCCGGTTAGCGGGTCGCCGGCTGGAATGGCGGCATAAGACAGGCAGGTTGGAGCCCGATTAAAGGAATTCAGTCACGTATGGGCGACATTATGCCAGGACCCCTGGGTCAAAGAGCTTATCACCCAGGGTTACAGACTGGAGTTTCAGGAACTCCCACCTCACAGATTCTTCAAATGAGGCTTACCAGCTTCTCAAGAGACAGGTATAATTTTACAGGATGCAATTCAAAAACTGGTACAGACTCGGGTAATTGTTCCAGTTCCACCTCCTCTACAGAACAAGGGTTATTATTCCAACCTGTTTGTGGTACCGAAGCCGGATGGTTCGGTAAGACCCATTTTAAACCTCAAGTCATTGAACCCGTACTTACGGGTGTTCAAATTCAAAATGGAGTCTCTGAGAGTGGTGATCTCAGGTCTGGAAGACGGGGCAATTCCTGGTGTCTCTGGATATTAAGGATGCGTACCTTCATATTCCAATCTGGCCGCCTCATCAGGCTTATCTAAGATTTGCATTACAGGACTGTCACTACCAGTTCCAGGCCCTGCCATTTGGCCTCTCCACAGCTCCGAGGGTGTTCACCAAGGTAATGGCAGAGATGATGTTTCTCCTCGCAAACAGGGAGTGAACATAATTCCGTACCTGGACGACCTGCTGATCAAGGCACCATCCAGGGAGAGGTTGTTGGACAACATTGCTCTCTCAACTCGACTACTCCGGCATCACGGGTGGATTCTGAACCTACCAAAATCTTACCTGGAGCCAACACGGAGGCTTCCGTCCTGGGTATGATACTGGATATGGAGGCACAGAAGGTATTCCTTCCATTGGAAAAGGCATTGGTTATCCAGTTGATGGTGCGGGATGTCTTGAAACCATCCCGGCCTCGGTGCATCTCTGCATTCGCCTTCTGGGGAAGATGGTAGCCGCCTACGAGGCACTACAGTACGGAAGGTTTAACGCAAGGCCATTCCAGCTGGATCTGTTGCACAAGTGGTCCCGATCGCATCTCCACTTGCAGCAGAGGATATGTGTCACGAATCTGCATTCTCCATCGCATCACTACTGTGGAACTACAGGTTCCAGCAGTTCATTTCTGTTCCAGTTCTAGTTTTCAGTCTACTGCAACCTGGAGTACACAGTGCTTCAGCTAACTCACAGCTGATCTGAACACCTAATCCAGTGGGGTGTGCTCTCACAGAGATGCCACACCCAATCACCACAGACCAAGGTGTATAAACTCCAGCTCCTGCCTCAGTCTCATCGCCTTGGACAACACGTCACATTCTGTGAACAGGAGTCTCCTGTTTGCAGTCCTCTGTCTGCAGAGATACCCCTGTGTATTGGACCTGTGGAACTACAGGTCCCAGCAGTTCCAGGTTCCAGCCTTGGACAACACGTCACATTCTGTGAACAGACGTCTCCTGTATGGATGGTGATATTATACAACTTTCCTGCCTGAACGACCGGCTTGCCTGGTCTGGGGCAGGGGCCTTTTGGGGTCTTCCCCTTGCGGGGAGCCCCTGGCTTTGAGTGGTGATCGCACACCGGTGCACACTTCTGCATTAGTACCTTGGGTACATCTTCCCTGATTGGAAATGTCTGGCGTAAAGAATACTATTCGTTTGGAGTTGGAAAAGGATTCATCGCAGAATGATCTGAAATTTGTCTTCCATGAGATACTGGAGAAGCTAGGGAAAGTGACTGAGTGACCTTTATTGTATTCAAGACTTCCCTAAACAAGGTATTTATGACGTGACATTTCATTCAAATGGCTTCTGCCTCAATGTGTATGAGGTTTTGAGGGGCAAGGAACATGAGCCTGCAATGAGGTTGGTGAGAATGAAACCTCTTTTTGCCCTTGAAGAAATTTCAATTACTGTTCATGTTTATAACCCATACACAGAGGTGAGCTTGTTAAAAGCCTTCCTACTGCAATCCTGTTCTAATGTGCGGGGTGGAGTAAAACAAAAAAATGCCCTGGGAATTTTCAATGGCAAAATACGGTTCTGGGTGAGACTAAAACCTGACCCAGATAATGTGGGTGGTACTAAGCATCCCCCTGCTAGTTTCTGCATTGGTGGTAATAGGGGATTCTTGTACTATTTTGGACAGCCAAGCTTCTGCAGACTGTGCTTTATGTATGGACACACTAAGGAGGAATGTTCCACAGGCAAAGTTTGTAGGAATTGCAAGCAAAAAGATCATGAGGCTGGCAATTGCCCAATGGCAAAAAGCTGTGATATCTGTGGAGAGGTAGGACACAGTGTCCGAAACTGTCCTGCTGCTAAAGTCAGTATGCGAAGGCAAATGTTTAAAGAGCTTGATGCTGAGATGAGAGCAAAAAACTTTGCAGATCGTGGGGTTAATATACAACAGTCTGTGCCTGGTGGGAATTCCACTAGTGAAGAGCAGGCTAAGTCTGGACCCAGTGCTGATAACGAGGAACAGCTTGTTCGGTCTGATGAGCCTGCATGTGTGGCTGCAGATGAGGGACAGCAAGAGGAGTTTGCTGATGTAATGGAGGATGTGGTGGAAGCATCAAGTGACTGTGTGGAGAGTCCAGCTCTTAGTCTGGTAATAGATGACTGTCAGAGTCCTGTACCATCGGTGGACTCTACTAGAGTGGAGGAGTTCAGCAGTGGGCCTGAGGGGTCTGGCTCAGTAGCTAGGAAAGCTGAACGACAGGTGCGCAGAGCTAAGAAGCCACGGATGGAGAATACAACAGGACATAATACTGAAGGTATAGAAGATGTGTCCTCTGCTGAGGAGGATGGCGATAGATCACAAGAGGCATCGGCTTATTTTTTAGATGGGGGAAATGTTATCCCAAATGTAAAGAAGTGTGCCTCTTACAAGGGGCCGCAAGGTATAGGGTGAGGAGGACTGCAAAGCTGTTGAGGAAGAACTGCTTTAGATCTCAGCTAAAGAGATGGTGGTCAAAAATAGCTATTTTTTTGTGCTGTACCTTGGGCTGCTTAATTAGTTCCCTGATGTTTTTTAGGGTGAACTTCTGTTTACGTGCTGTGATGCTAACAGTGCATAGTGGATGTCTAATGTTTTTGTTTTACAAAGTTTATTATTATTTTTGTTGTCTGTTTGTTTTATTTTGTTTCAAATGTTTAATTTAAAAATATTCTCGCTGAATGTGAGATTAATCACAAGTAAAGCCAGAAGATCGGCAGTATTAGAATATGTGGCAGCAAGAAATGCTGATATTATTTGTTTGCAGGAATGTGGATTGTCTCATATACCGGAAAAAGAGGAATGGGGCTATGGGGAGGCTATATGGTCTGGTTCTAGCTGTAACAGGAATGCAGGGGTGGGTATTTTGTTTAAAAATAAAGAAATTAATATAGAAAGTTATTTGGTGATAGAAGAGGGGAGAGCTATCTCTGTAAGTGCTAAATATAGAGGCTGGAGATTTAGGGTGTGTTGTGTTTATGCTCCAGCAGAGAAGAAAGAGAGGAAATGTTTTTTTGAAAAATTAAAGTTTTTTTTTTTTTTGTCTGGAAGAATTCCTACATTGCTTGTAGGTGATATGAATTGTATTCTAGAGAAGGAAGGTAGGAGTGGGAGAGGGGAGGTAGTTGTTGATATTACTGGGAAAATCCTGAAGGATATTCTGGATTTTGGTTTTGTTGATATTGCAGAGACAAGTATGGGTAAGCCTGTCCCAAATACCTTTTTTGCGGACAGAGGAGGGGTAATGTCTCGTATAGACTATTTACTATGTTCTAAAGATGTGATGTTTGTACAGGAGAAAGTGCCTTTTACAGATCATGTTTCTTTATGTTGCAATGTTTGTTGTGAGTCTAGTACAATATATGGGAAAGGATTGTGGAGACTAAATGTTAAGCTTTTAGAAGATGAGGTGTTATTCAAAGATTTCTGTAAGAAATATAGTTTCTGGCAAAGTAGGAAAAATGAGTTTGTCAATATATTGGAATGGTGGGACTGGGTTAAGGAAAGGGTTAAGAAGTTCTATCAGAGAGCAGGATATAGAAAAGCTGTGAGAGAGAGGAATAAGTATCAGCTGTGGAATAGCAGGCTTAGTTTTCTTTATAAATTAAGAGAGGAAGGTGTGGATGTGAATGATGATATTATTAAAGCAAGATCTGAGGTTAGTAAATGTTTGAATAATAGAGGTAAAGAAATTATTTTTAGGTCTAGGGTGGAGGTATTAGAGGAAAATGAAAGATGTACAAGGTTTTTTTTCAAAAAAAGCTTGAAAAATAAGCATGTGATAAAGTATGTGTTAGATAAAGATGGAGAGGAAGTGAGTGGTGAAAGAATGATGGATGTGATTACAAATTTTATGAAAAGTTGTATGATAGGAAGGAAGTAGATAGTGATATGGAAGAAGAAGTATTGTGTGGTTTGTCTGAGAGAGTGTATGAGGGAAATTTGCCGGTTTTGATGGATAAGGTAACAGGTGATGAAGTGAAAAGAGCTGTGGATAGTGCTAAAAGGAATAAAACTCCAGGTATGGATGGGTTGCCGATTGAGTTTTATAGTTGTTTTTGGGATGTCATAGGGAAGGATGTGTGTGATTTGTGTGCTTTTATGTTTGGAAATGCAAGATTATGTGATAGTATGAAAGAAGGTATTGTGGTGTTAGTGCATAAAAAAGGTGATAGGGGTTTGTTAGAAAATTGGAGACCTATTACGCTTTTAAATTCAGATTATAAAATTCTGGCAAAAATATTGGCAAATAGGATGCGGGATGTGGTGGATCAGGTGGTGGGTGATGATCAAGTGTGTGGTGTGCCTGGTAGAAGGATAACAGATAATCTGATTTTGCTGAGAGATGTGTTGGGTGACTGCAGAGAAAGGAAGAGAGTATGTATGTTATTAGCTTTAGATTTTGAAAAAGCGTATGACCGCGTGTCTCACAATTTTATGTTTAAAGTATTGGTACGTATGGGGTTCCCGGTGGAATTTGTAAGATGTGTGAGAGGGTTATATGATTCTGTTGTGAGTAAGTTTTTGGTGAATGGGAATATAAGTAAGAATGTAGTGATTAGGTCAGGAGTACGACAAGGATGTCCATTGTCAGCTATTTTGTTTATTTGTGTTATTGAACCATTATTACAGATGATTAGGAGAGATAAAGTTGTAGGGGGGGTGTTGGTACCAGGTAGTGGAGGTAGGATGGTGAAAGTATTGGGGTATATGGATGATGTTGCGGTTGTGAGTAAGAGTGTTGCAGAATTGAGAAGAGTTAAATTACTGGTTAGTTTCTTTTGCAGTGCTTCTGCATTTAAAGTTAATTGGTGTAAAACAAAATTGAAGTGCTTTGGGGATGAAAGTTGCAGTGTGGAAGGGATTATGAGCGTGAGTGAAGGGATTAAAATATTAGGTGTGGTGTTTGAGGATGATTTGAAAGGGAGTGTGAGTTGGGAAGAATGTAGTAAGAGGGTACAGAAGAAGGTGGATTTTTGGAAGATGAGACAGATGACAGTGTTTGGGAAAGTGTTGGTGATTAAAAGTGTGGTGTTACCTATTTTATTGTTTCTGGCATGTGTTTTTCCTCCGTCTGTGCTGGAGATCAAGAAAATAAACAGAGTTCTTTTCATGTTTGTTTGGGGTGGGAAGATGGAACGTTTGAAACGTGAAGTGTTGATAAAGGCAAGAGAGAAGGGTGGGTTGGATTTCCCTGATATTGAAATCTTTTTGTATGTTAATTATATTCGTGTTATAGTAGAGTTAATGGGGAAGGGGAGTAACTGCCTGTATGGTGAGATATATGGCTGGGTGGACTTGGTATGGTTTAGGGTGGATCAAAAGGGACCTGAAGGTACCTGTGGCGTTTAGCAGTCCGTGGTGGTACAATGTAATTGAAGTTTTCATTAAAAAGAAAGATCTTTTGAATATTTCTTTAAGTGGGTTTAAAGACAGAAAGAAGGTTATGAAAGTTATAAAAGACAGAGAGATAGTTTGTAATATCAATTATATGCGCTCAAGTGAAGCTGTGATTATATGGAAGAGGCTATGTTCGTATGGCATGTCAAATACACAAAAGGAGATTGTATGGTTGTGTATGCATGAGGGGTTGCCAGTGAGAGTTTATGAAAAAAAGAGACTTGGTAGCTTCAGATGTCTGTCCGAGAGACAATTGTTATAATACTGAAACAGTGATGCATGTAATGTGGAATTGTGGTTTTGCAAATGATGTATGGAAGTGTTTGGGTGGCTTGTGTAGAGAGATTACTGGTGTTAGGTATATTGGATGGAAGGTGGCATTATTTGGTATGGGAGCATGTGATAGAGGAAAAGAGAGACTTTTGTGGTTGATCATGAGCTGTGTGATGGAAGTTTTGTGGAATGCAAGGAATCTGTGTGTGTTTAGGAGTGAGTGCTGGTCTGTGAATGAGTGTTAGAATGGTATTGGGTAAGTTATATGTCTATTATCTGAGAGATAGGAAAGGAAGAAAAGAGCTTGATGCTGAGGGAGTTTGGAAAGTTAAGAAATGGAGGCGTGGTTAGATATGTTAACGAAGATTGATAGCCTAATATTGTGGGTATGTTAAGTTGTATATTGTTTTTTGATTATGAACAGGTGTTTTTTTTAATAATAATAATTGTTGTTTTTAAAAAAAAATTCATGCTGATGATTTGTTTACTGTCTAAATCTGTATTGTAGATGACTATGTTTACTAACCTAAATGGTTTAATAAAGTCTCCTGTTTGCAGTCCTCTGTCTGCAGAGATACCCCTGTGTATTGGACCTGTGGAACTACAGGTCCCAGCAGTTCCAGTTCCAGGTTCCAGCCTTGGACAACACGTCACATTCTGTGAACAGGCGTCTCCTGTTTGCAGTCCTCTGTCTGCAGAGATACCCCTGTGTATTGGACCTGTGGAACTACAGGTTCCAGTTCCGTTCCAGGTTCCAGTCTTCAATTCTTTGTTTCCAGCAATCTCCTATTTCTGGCATCTCCAAGTTGTTTCCCTGTTCCAGTGTTCCTGTGGAACTACAAGTAGCAGCAACCACTCCAGCTCTCCTGCGAGTCACATTCAGTGTGCAAGTTCCTGTGTTCCAGTCTCCAGTCTTCATTGTTCCAGTTTGCTACAAACTCTAGCCACAGTCTGCTACACCAATCTGCAGTAGAGACTTTCCTCAGGTGTGTTCTCAGCCTCTTCACCTAATTACCAGCATTCCACACTGTGCATTGCCTTTAGCACTTAACATCTTGCTGTGTTAGGACTGTCTCCTGCTAGGGCCTTGCTTGGCTTAAAGACGTATGCTTCTACAGAGACTGTGTGCTTTGATGGCTGTTCGTTATATACCAGAGTTTTGTTTGCTGCATCTGATTTCATTATTGTCTTATCATTTATATCAAGTTTCAAGTTCATCTTCATTGCTTATTTGTTACCAGTGACTTTTGAAATATTCATTTATCGGATTAAGTTATTATTCATTGTTCCTGTCAGCGGTTATCCCTGTGTGATAATAAATATCAAGCGCACATGCGCAGAACTTTTTGTCCGTTTCCCAGTTTCCTCTATCACTCCTACACTGACCCACTAGTGCCCCCTCTGGGAACATACTAAATCAGAATCCTGACAGTTTGTCCAAGGCCCATGGACCCGGATGGTGGTCAGAGTGTGGGGTCAGGGTCACTCCAGAGTTCAGTGTCACGACTCAATGATCAAGAGTCAAGAATCAACGGATCAAATCCGGTCTTAGCCGTAGTCCGAGGACTCCTCCGGTTCCAGCCGGTTCAAGTTTTTCTGGACCTAATCCGGTCCCATCTGTCTGTCCAGATCAGCCTCCTTCGGTTCCAGACGATTCCAGCATCCTCGGATCAAATACGGTCCTATCCGTCAGTCTGAGGACTCCTCCGGTTCCAGCTGGTTCAAGCTTTTCTGGACCCAATCCGGTCCCATCAGTCTGTCCAGATCAGCCGATTCCAGTTCCTCCGAACCCGGTGTGGTTCTCTCCAGTGTGTCAAGTAATGAACTCCTGTCAGTCCGTTTTGGAGATGACGTCCTCTCTCCATCCTAGAATATTTCAAGTTGATTCTACTCTCAAGTGTCCTACATTGTCTTCTGAGACTTCAATTGACATTCAGCCTTCCAAATTCCAGCGTGGGTGTTCGGTGCCCACCCATAAAAGGGGGGGTACTGTCACGAATCTGCATTCTCCATCGCATCACTACTGTGGAACTACAGGTTCCAGCAGTTTATTTCTGTTCCAGTTCTAGTTTTCAGTCTACTGCAACCTGGAGTACACAGTGCTTCAGCTAACTCACAGCTGATCTGAACACCTAATCCAGCGGGGTGTGCTCTCACAGAGATGCCACACCCAATCACCACAGACCAAGGTGTATAAACTCCAGCTCCTGCCTCAGTCTCATCGCCTTGGACAACACGTCGCATTCTGTGAACAGGCGTCTCCTGTTTGCAGTCCTCTGTCTGCAGAGATACCCCTGTGTATTGGACCTGTGGAACTACAGGTCCCAGCAGTTCCAGGTTCCAGCCTTGGACAACACGTCACATTCTGTGAACAGGCGTCTCCTGTTTGCAGTCCTCTGTCTGCAGAGATACCCCTGTGTATTGGACCTGTGGAACTACAGGTCCAAGCAGTTCCAGGTTCCAGCCTTGGACAACACGTCACATTCTGTGAACAGGCGTCTCCTGTTTGCAGTCCTCTGTCTGCAGAGATACCCCTGTGTATTGGACCTGTGGAACTACAGGTCCCAGCAGTTCCAGTTCCGTTCCAGTTCCAGGTTCCAGCTCTCTTGCACGTCACATTCTGTGAACAGGCGTCTCCTGTTTGCAGTCCTCTGTCTGCAGAGATACCCCTGTGTATTGGACCTGTGGAACTACAGGTCCCAGCAGTTCCAGTTCCGTTCCAGGTTCCAGCTCTCTTGCACGTCACATTCTGTGAACAGGCGTCTCCTGTTTGCAGTCCTCTGTCTGCAGAGATACCCCTGTGTATTGGACCTGTGGAACTACAGGTTCCAGTTCCGTTCCAGTCTTCAATTCTTTGTTTCCAGCAATCTCCTATTTCTGGCATCTCCAAGTTGTTTCCCTGTTCCAGTGTTCCTGTGGAACTACAAGTAGCAGCAACCACTCCAGCTCTCCTGCGAGTCACATTCAGTGTGCAAGTTCCTGTGTTCCAGTCTCCAGTCTTCATTGTTCCAGTTTGCTACAAACTCTAGCCACAGTCTGCTACACCAATCTGCAGTAGAGACTTTCCTCAGGTGTGTTCTCAGCCTCTTCACCTAATTACCAGCATTCCACACTGTGCATTGCCTTTAGCACTTAACATCTTGCTGTGTTAGGACTGTCTCCTGCTAGGGCCTTGCTTGGCTTAAAGACGTATGCTTCTACAGAGACTGTGTGCTTTGATGGCTATTCGTTATATACCAGAGTTTTGTTTGCTGCATCTGATTTCATTATTGTCTTATCATTTATATCAAGTTTCAAGTTCATCTTCATTGCTTATTTGTTACCAGTGACTTTTGAAATATTCATTTATCGGATTAAGTTATTATTCATTGTTCCTGTCATCGGTTATCCCTGTGTGATAATAAATATCAAGCGCACATGCGCGGAACTTTTTGTCCGTTTCCCAGTTTCCTCTATCACTCCTACACTGACCCACTAGTGCCCCCTCTGGGGACATACTAAATCAGAATCCTGACAATATGTCTGTCGCCAAAAGCCAGGATTTCTCTTCTGTGGTGGCTTTAGATTTCTCACCTGACCAAGGGCCGAAGGTTTGGGATTCAAAATTGGATTCTGCTAATCATAGATGCAAGCCTCAGAGGTTGGGGAGCAGTCACCCAAGGGGAACAGTTCCAAGGAAAATGGTCAAGTCAGGAAACCATTCTTCCAATCAACATTCTGGAACTAAGGGCCATATACAATGCCCTTCCACAGGCATCCCATCTCCTTCAAGATCGAGCCTTTCAAGTTCAGTCAGACAATGTGACGGCAGTGATGTACATAAACCGACAAGGCGGAACGAAAAGCAGAGCAGCAATGTCAGAGGTGACAAGAATTTTCCTCTGGGCAGAAAGACACGCAGTGGCGTTGTCAGCAATCTTCATTCTGGGAGTAGACAACTGGGAAGCAGACTTCCTCAGCAGACATGACCTCCACCCAGGAGAGTGGGGCCTTCACCCGGAGGTGTTCGTGTGCTTGACCCGTCCGTGGGGAATTCCACAAATCAACATGATGGCCTCTCGTCTCAACAAGAAGCTCAAGCTGTATTTTTCCAGGTTGAGAGACCCACAAGCGGTGGCGGTGGACGCTTTGGTGACTCCATGGGTTTACCGGATGGTGTACGTGTTTCCACGACTTCCATTGATCCCGAAAATTCTCAAAAGAATAAAAGGGAAAAGGATCAAGCAATTCTCTTTACTCCGGACTGGCCAAGAAGGGCTTGGTACGTGGATCTGCTGGACATGCTCCTGGAAGATCCGTGGCCTCTGGCTCTTCGAGAGGATCTCCTACAACAGGGTTACCATGGCTACGTTTGACGGCATGGAAGTTGAGCATCAAATTCTAGCCTGGAAAGGAATCCCAGATAAGGTTATTCCGACTTCGATCCAAGCCAGAAAAGGGGTAACGTCTAAGCATAACCACCGTATTTGGAAAAAATACGTCTCTTGGTGTGAGAACAAAAAATTTCCTGCAGTGGAATTTCAACTGGGATGTTTTCTGCTTTTTCTGCAGTCAGGTGTGGATATAGGCCTGCGCCTGAGCTCCATAAAGGTCCAGGTTTCGGCCTTGTCCATTTTCTTCCAGAAACAATTGGCTTCCCTCCCTGAGGTTCAGACGTTCTTGAAGGGTGTTCTGCACATCCATCCACCCTTTGTGCCTCCCACGGCACCTTGGGATCTCAACGTGGTGTTACAGTTCCTCCAATCGGAATGGTTTGAGCTCTTACAGGAGGTTGACGTAAAGTTTCTTATGTGGAAGACTGTCACACTGTTGGTCCTAGCTTCAGCCAGACGGGTATCGGAACTGGGGGCATTTTCTCACAAGAGCCCTTATTTGATTTTTCATGAGGATAGAGCTGTACTCAGAACTCAAAGGAAAAAATTAGAAGTGCAACTTGCGTCTCAATAGCAGCTTTGTACTATACTCTCAGGACCACCACTCCTCAGTTAACATACACTACAAAAACAGAGTAGTCCACAAGTGCTATTGTAAATCCTTCTGAATAATTCCAATAAGGGTAGGAATAGACACCATTCAGTGTTCGATCAGTTATTTTCTTCCCTTAAATTCGCACCTGTAAACTGACCTCCTTGTAATGGGGGATATACATCAAAAGGTTTCTTTCAATCTTCATATATCACTTCCTACACCAACTTTCAGATATCACCCTCTCCCTCAGCGGAGATGCTCACCTTAGGTAAGTAACCTATATGCCTTGAAAGGTTTCTTTCTCTGTATCACGTCTCAGACCTTCTTCAAAGGTCCCAACGTCATCCACCACAGCAGTTATTATCACAAATGATGTGGACAGAATGTCAACGGTTCATTAAAGACATAAAAAGTTTATTCCAGACAGAGCATAAGATATATCTTATATTACAAAATAATAAAAAATTAAGAACAAGCTAAAAAATAGCCCCAATAAAAATGGCCTTGGGTTTGTCCTGTCATACCCCCCTAGGAAACCGATAGGGAATGATATTAGATTCTTTGCATACAAAGAATTCAAATCTTATCCAAATCACGTTCCTTAATGGGGGTTAAGAAAATGGAACAAACCTTACAAAACCGGGGCTTAAAAACACCAACGCATTTCGGATATTAAATCCTTCCTCAGGGCATATCACAGAATAAACCCAGTCGGCTTTTATACCCACTGACCCATTACAAAAACCTCCTAAACCAATCAGAATCCTTGAGCTCCAAACCTCGTTAAACAGATTTCTCACCCATACATCTTAAGCAGCCAAATACATATATACGTAGATTTCCTCCTCATTAGTGTATACATATACGTAGATATCCTCCTCCTTAGTGTATACATAGTCGTAGATATCCTCCTCCTTAGTGTGCATAAATATTAAAATCTATCCAAATTTCATCAATAAATTAAATTTTATACACAAATTGGTTGATCCCATTTCCTGTACTGGAATGTCAGAATATAAAGTACATCATAAAGTCCTTCCATATGCTCATGATTTTTCTATAGTCCTGGCCCCCGTACGGCCAGTGACTTCTGGTCATCCAGCTCGTGATGCATCCTGGTTCACCATGGTTTATTGTTCCTGCGGACTTGTATAGCGTTGCCATGGCTCCTAATATCAACAATGTAGGCTACGACCAACGCGACCTCAATCGGAAGTAGCGGTGACGTATTTCCTGTTTTGTGGAACGCAAACAGGAAGTGATGTTGGAACGCATCAGCGTTTTTAATTCTCGGTGCTCACACCATACATGGATTCGGATATAGAATATAGAGTGAGAAAAAACACAACTTATAAGGCACCAACCTCAAAATACTTTCCCCCTTTTCCCTAATACAGTACCTAAAATCAAACACTATATATCTCCTAATAATATACCAAGGACCCACGGAGATGCCATTAGTATCAATATAAAATTTAGCTGGATATATAAGATGGCTCTTGTCACATCTTGTACCTTCATCAGTTCACCCCACCTATTTTCTCATAGGAACCATTTCATTTCAAACTCCATATTAAGTACCCTAGGGTCCAAAGTTCCAAGCTCCTAAATGGTTCTCATTTCTGTTTTAGCCAACTGTATTTCCCCATCATTTGTCCTCCAATTGGGAACCACTGTTATTATTCCACAGAAATGTACCAAATGCTCAGTACTGCAATTATGAACCTTACTAAAATGGAGGGAGACATTGTGGGTCTCTAGTCCCTTTCTAATGTTGCGAACATGCTCTGCCATTCTTGTTTTTAACATTCGAGTAGTCCTCCCCACATATTGCGACCCGCAGGAACATTCTAGCAAATATATGCAATTCTTAGTATTACACGTTATAAAATCCTTTATATTATAGGTCTTTTTCATCTGTGTAGATCTATATTGGGTGATTTTACTCTCCTTGGTTTTACATTTCCTGCACATAATGCAGAAACCGCACCTAAAAAAACCTTTGGATACATTTCTGGTAGGCATTCTTGGAGCCGTTACCACACTTCTTACTACACTCTCTTAAAGGTTTTTAGCCCTTCTATACACAAATCTTGGATTTTTAGCCACATATTCTTTAAGGCAGGGTTCCTTCTCTAAAATTGACCAATGGCGTCTTATTATTCGTTCAACCCGTTTATGTTCACTATTATATGCTGTTATAAAAGGAATGTCCACAACTCGTGTCTTGGTCAGCAAATCCAAACGAACATATCCACCAGTAACCTCCATGGCTGATTGAAAAATGCCATGATCATACCCCTTTGCCTCAAATTGTTCCCGTAATGTATGTGCCTGTTTCCAATATACTTCTATATCGGAACAGTTTCTCCTAATCCTTTGAAACTGACTGACTGGAATACTCTTCAACCAATTTTGATGATGATTACTTGTATAGTCGATAAATGAGTTACAGTCAGTCAGTTTGGTGTAATTACTGGTTTTAATCTTATCATCTTCAACATAGATCCGTAGATCCAGGAAGTTCACCTCCACTTCACTGATATCAAATGTCAAGTGTATATTAAACTGATTCCTATTAAGATGTTCACAAAATTCATCCAATGAATGATGATCACCACTCCATATAAAGAGTATATAGTCTATATAGCGATTCCATGACACCAGACTGGCACCAGGCTCATGGCCACTCCATACCTGCTGATCCTCCCAATGTGCCATAAATAAGTTAGCATAACTGCGTGCCAGTCTGGTGCCCATCGCGGTTCCCGTTAACTGAAGGTAAAATTGTTATGCAGGATCAACGACGTTCCCTTCAAGACAAAGTTACTTTTTTCCACTGATATTCCTTCTCTATCCAAAAAATAGGCCATAGCATTTAAACCCATTTGATGGTTGATAACCGTATATAAGGACGTAACGTCCGCAGTAACGAGTAAAAATCCCGGTTTCCATTCTAACATCATAAGTTTATTAATCGTTGCTATTGTATCCTTCAAATAGGACCTAGTGGTCTTCACTATGGGTTGTAGGATATGATCTATATAGCAAGACAGATTAGACAGGCCCGAATTCGTTCTTGCCACAATGGGGCGGCCTGGGGGTGCTTCCCTATTTTTATGTATCTTGGGCAAGATGTAAAGTACCGGTATGGATAGGTTATCTATGACCATAAACTTATACTCACCCTCAGTAATTGTTCCCTTTGCAAGATACAATCCCAGAAATACTTCCAGTTTCTTATTAATGCTATTGCTCGGGTTTCCCCTTAATTTCTGATAGGTGGTACCATCCATCAGTTTTCTCATAACCTCTTTGTTATAATCTTCCAGATTCATAATGATACTCCCCCCCTTTGTGGGCGGGTTTGACCACTATCTCTTTATTATTTTTCAGTGTTGTAACCGCCTTCCTTTCTTCCTTTGTGAGATTTACTCTTCTATTAGGTTTAAATTTTACCCCTTCTAAATCTGCCTTAACTGACTTTTCAAACGACTCAATAAAACTACCCTTTTTATGTCTGGGGTAGAAGGTAGAGTTTCTTTAAAATTTTGGTCCTGTACTCTCATTATCCAAATCACCTCCATTCAGAGTTTCACTGAAGAATCTCTTTAACGTGAGTCTTCTAACAAATTTCTCAACGTCACCATGGACCTCAAATTTTTCGCACCTATTTACTGGGGCGAACTTTAATCCTTTTTCAAGGATGGATTTCTCGTGTACAGTCAGTTCATAACTGCTTAAATTATAAATTTTAGTGGTCCCCATCTTATTTTCACGGGTCTCTTCCCGAACTACTTCGTCCTCCCTATTCTGGCTCTCCTCCATCCCTTTTTTATTGATACCATCGGGCTCTTTCCCTACTCTTCTTCTTTTATTAAGGAGTCTTTTCTTCCCTCCTCGACTACCTCGTTTCTTAACCCTTACCTTCTTCTCGGGGGTTTGTAAACGCCCCTCTCTAAAAAAAGAAGAGGATGGGTCTTGTGATCTTAGGGAATCCACCTGATTCCCAGCATTGGTACCATATCTCCATTCCCTATTTGGCATTCTCATCTTCCCTATTTCTACGTGGATTCCTCCCAAAATCCGTTATCGTTTCCTGTCTCCCTCTATAGTTGTTCCCATCTGTTCCCCTTCCAAAGTACATTCTATTCCTTCCATACATCCTTTCCTCCATATTACTATTTCCTGCTGCTGGTCCCATATACCTATCTGTATAGTTATTCCTAAAGTTTCCTTTTCTAGGGTTCTCCCAATTGTTTTTCTATTATGTCTCCGGGGAGATCTCCTAGGTAAACCTTCCTGACGTGTATCCATATTATTCTGATCATCCTGATTCATAGGGTCTGTTACCTCCGCATTTTTATCATTTCTGTCCCTATTACATGTTCTCTTACGTCCTAGAGGATGCTGGGGACTCCGTAAGGACCATGGGGAATAGACGGGCTCCGCAGGAGACATGGGCACTATAAAGAAACTTTAGAATGGGTGTGCACTGGCTCCTCCCTCTATGCCCCTCTTCCAGACCTCAGTTAGATCCTGTGCCCAGAGGAGACTGGGTGCTTTCAGGGGAGCTCTCCTGAGTTTCTCTGTAAAAAATAATTTTGTTAGGTTTTTTATTTTCATGGAGTCCTGCTGGCAACAGGCTCCCTGCGTCGTGGGACTGAGGAGAGAGAAGCAGACCTACTTCAGTGATAGGCTCTGCTTCTTAGGCTACTGGACACCATTAGCTCCAGAGGGATCGGAACGCAGGTCTCACCCTAGCCGTTCGTCCCAGAGCCGCGCCGCCGTCCTCCTTGCAGAGCCGGAATAAGCCGGGTGAGTATACGAAGAAAGAAGACTTCACAGGCGGCAGAAGACTTCGGATCTTCACTGAGATAGCGTGCAGCGGTAACGCTGCGCGCCATTGCTCCCACACACACACACGATACAGGCACGGATGGGTACAGGGCGCAGGGGGGGTGCCCTGGGCAGCAATAATCCTCTTGGCTGGCATAAATAATTGTATATTAAGCTGTGGCATTATTATATACAATCCCCCACCAGGTGTTTTGTATTTTGAGCGGGACCGAAGCCTGCCGCTGAGGGGGCGGAGCTTGATCCCACAGCACTAACCAGCGCCATTTTCTCCACAGCACGCTGCTGAGAAGCTGGCTCCCCGGACTCTCCCCTGCTGAACACGGTGACAGAGAGCTTTAAAGGAGGGGGGGGGGGGGGCACATCATTTTGGCGCAGTCAGTATATAAAGCGCTATATATATCTGGGAATTGTGTTTCCAGGGTCATTGGCGCTGGGTGTGTGCTGGCATACTCTCTCTCTGTCTCTTCAAAGGGCCTTGTTGGGGACCTGTCTCTAGATTAGAGATTTCTCTGAGTGTGTGGGGTGCCGGTACGTGTGTGTCGGCATGTCTGAAGCGGAAGGCTCTTCTACGGAGGAGGTGGAGCAAATGAGTGTGGTGTCTCCGTCGGCAACGCCGACACCTGATTGGGTGGACATGTGGTATGTTTTAAATGCAAATGTGAATTTATTACACACAAGGTTGGACAAAGCGGAGTCCAGGGAAAGTACAGGGAGTCAATCCCTGCCTTTCACTATGTCACCGGGCCCTTCTGGGGCTCAGAAGCGCCCACTATCCCAAGTAGTAGACACTGATACCGACACAGATTCTGACTCCAGTGTCGGCTACGATGATGCGAGGTTGCAGCCAAAATTGGCGAAAAGTATTCATTATATGATTATTGCAATAAAATGTGTTGCATATCACAGATGACCCCTCTGTACCTGACACGAGGGTCTACATGTTTAAAGAAAAGTAACCTGAGGTTACTTTCCCCCCTTCACATGAGCTAAATGAGTTGTTTGAAAGGGCTTGGGAAACTCCAGACAAGAAACTGCAGATTCCCAAAAGGATTCTTATGGCGTATCCTTTCCCGGCTAAGGACAGGATACGGTGGGAATCCTCCCCCAGGGTGGACAAAGCGTTGACGTGCTTATCCAAAAAGGTGGAGCTGCCGTCTCAAGATACCGCAACCCTCAAGGATCCGGCTGATCGCAGGCAGGAGACTACCTTGAAGTCGATATACACACATACTGGTAGATTACTCAGACCGGCGATAGCGTCGGCTTGGGTTTGTAGCGCTGTAGCAGCGTGGACAGATACCTTGTCTGCTGACATTGATATACTGGATAAGGATACCATTTTATTGACCTTGGGTCATATTAAGGATGCTGTCCTATATATGAGAGGGGTGTAGTACCGGCGGTCACCTTACCGACGCCGGGATCCCGGCAGCATACCGACGCCGGGATCCCGGTGGGGAGGGGCGAGTGCAGCAAGCCCCTTGCGTGCTCGCTACGGGCTCGGTGGCGACCTGCGGTCGCCACGGGTTCTATTCCTACTCTATGGGTGTCGTGGACACCCACGAGTGGAAATAGTCCCTGTTGGTCTGCGTGCCGACCATCGGGATAGTGAGCCGTCGGGCTCATGGAGGAGGTCATGTGACTGTCTGTCAGCTGACCGGCAGTCACATGAATACCACCCTATGGGAGATGCTCAGAGAGACGTTGGCCTACTGGGTTCCAGAGCCAACGCCATGGCGATTTTGTGCTAGGCGAGCCCTGTGGACCCGCCAATGGACGGGTGATGCCGACTCAAAGAGGCATATGGAGGTTTTGCCTTACAAGGGTGAGGACTTATTTGGGGAAGGTCTCACGGACCTGGTTTCCACAGCTACTGCAGGTAAATCCACTTTTTTACCTTATGTTTCCTCACAGCCAAAGAAAACGCCACATTATCATATGCAGTCCTTTCGGTCGCATAAATCCAAAAGAGTACGGGGATCTTCCTTTCTCGCCAGAGGTAAGGGCAGAGGGAAAAAGCTGCCAACTACAGCTAGTTGCCAGGAGCAGAAGTCCTCCCCGGCTTCTACAAAATCCACCCCATGACGCTGGGGCTCCGCTGAGGGAGTCCGCCCCAGTGGGGGCACATCTTTGACTATTCAGCCACGTCTGGGTTCAATCACAGGTGGATCCCTGGGCAATAGACATTGTTTCCCAGGGTTACAAGCTGGAATTCGAAGAGGTGCCTCCTCGCCGGTTTTTCAAATCGGCCCTACCAGCTGCTTCCCCAGTAGTTTTAAATGCAATTCAAAACCTGTGTCTTCAACAAGTGGTGGTCAAAGTTCCCCTGCTTCAACAGGGGACTGGGTACTACTCAACCCTGTTTGTGGTCCCGAAACCGGACGGTTCGGTCAGACCCATTCTGAATTTAAAATCCTTAAACCTATACTTGAAAAGGTTCAAATTCAAGATGGAATCGCTCAGAGCGGTCATCGCCAGCCTGGGGAAGGGGGGGGGGGGTTTATATGGTGTCCCCATATATCCTCCTCATCAGGCATTCCTGAGATTTGCTGTACAGGATTGTCATTACCAATTTCAGACGTTGCCGTTTGGGCTTTCCACGGCCCCGAGGATTTTCACCAAGGTAATGGCGGAAATGATGGTGCTCCTGCGCAAGCAGGGAGTCACAATTATCCCGTACTTGGATGATCTTCTGATAAAAGCGAGATCGAGAGAACAGTTGCTGAACAGCGTATCACTCTCCCTGAGGGTGTTGCAGCAGCACGGCTGGATTCTCAATCTACCAAAGTCACAGTTGGTTCCAACGACCCGATTGCCTTTCTTAGGCATGACTCTGGACACGGAACAAAATTTTTATCCCATGGGAAAAGGCCCAGGAACTCCAGAACTTGGTCAGGGACCAAAAAGGGTGTCGGTCCATCAATGCACTCGAGTTCTGGGAAAGATGGTGGCGTCTTACGAGTCCATTCCCTACGGCAGGTTCCATGCGAGGACTTTTCAGTGGGACCTTCTGGACAAGTGGTCCGGGTCACATCTACATATTCATCGGATGATCAGCCTGTCCCCCAGGGCCAGGGTATCTCTTGTGGTGGCTGCAGAGTGCTCACCTTCTAGAGGGTCGCAAGTTCGCCATTCAAGACTGGGTTCTGGTGACCACGTCGCGAGCCTCCGAGGATGGGGAGCAATCACACAGGGAAGAAACTTCCAGGGACTGTGGTCAAGCCAGGATGCTTGTCTACACATCCACGTACTGGAATTGAGGGCCATATACAACGGCCTGCGTCAAGCGGAGAATGTTCTTCGCGACCTACCGGTTCTGATTCAGTCAGACAACATCACAGCAGTGGCTCATGTAAACCGCCAAGGCGGAACAAAGAGCAGAGTGGCAATGGCAGAAGCCACCAGAATTCTTCGCTGGGCGGAAAATCATGTAAGCGCTCTGACAGCAGTCTTCAATCCGGGAGTGGACAACTGGGAAGCAGACTTCCTCAGCAGACACGATCTCCATCCAGGAGAGTGGGGACTTCATCAAGAAGTCTTTACAGAGATTGCAAGTCAGTGGGGACTGCCTCAAATAGACATGATGGCGTCACGCCTCAACAAGAAGCTTCCGAGGTATTGTGCAAGGTCAAGGGACCCTCAGGCGGTAGCTGTGGACGCCCTGGTGACACAGTGGGTGTTTCAGTCGGTCTATGCGTTCCCTCCTCTTCCTCTCATCTCAAAAATATTGAGAATCATCAGACGAAAAAGAGTACAGACAATTCTCATTGTTCCAGATTGGCCTCGAAGGGCCTGGTATCCGGATCTGCAGGAAATGCTCACAGAAGATCCGTGGCCTCTTCCTCTCAGAGAGGACCTGTTGCAACAGGGGCCCTGTCTATTCCAAGACTTACCGCGGCTGCGTTTGACGGCATGGCGGTTGAACGCCGGATCCTAGCTGGAAAGGGCATTCCGGATGAGGTCATTCCTACTCTGATAAAGGCTAGGAAGGAGGTGACAGCGAAACATTATCACCGTAGCTGGAGGTAGTATGTGTCTTAGTGTGAGACCAAGAATGCTCCTCCGGAAGAATTCCATCTGGGCCGTTTTCTCCACTTCCTACAGACTGGAGTAAATTTGGGCCTAAAATTAGGCTCCATTAAGGTACAGATTTCGGCCCTGTCCATTTTCTTTCAGATGGAATTGGCTTCTCTCCCAGAAGTCCAGACTTTTGTGAAGGGAGTGCTGCATATCCAGCCTCCTTTTATGCCCCCAGTGGCACCATGGGACCTTAACGTGGTGTTACAGTTCCTTAAGTCTCACTGGTTTGAGCCTCTTCAAACCGTGGAATTAAAGTATCTCACTTGGAAAGTGGTTATGTTGTTGGCCTTGGCATCTGCAAGGCGAGTGTCTGAGTTGGCGGCTTTGTCTCACAAAAGCCCCTATCTGATTTTCCATGAGGATAGAGCTGAGTTGCGGACTCGTCCTCAATTTTTGCCTAAGGTGGTTTCCTTTTTTCATATGAACCAACCTATTGTGGTGCCTGTGGCTACAAGGGACCTGGTGGATTCCGAGTCCCTTGATGTGGTCAGGGCTTTGAAAATTTATGTAGCCAGAACAGCTAGGGTTAGGAAAACAGAGGCTCTGTTTGTCCTGTATGCAGCCAGCAAGGTTGGCGCTCCTGCTTCTAAGCAGACTATTGCTCGCTGGATCTGTAACACGATTCAGCAGGCTCATTCTACGGCTGGATTGCCGTTACCTAATTCGGTAAAGGCCCATTCCACTAGGAAGGTGGGCTCTTCTTGGGCGGCTGCCCGAGGCGTCTCGGCATTACAGCTTTGCCAAGCGGCGACTTGGTCGGGTTCAAACACTTTTGCTAAATTCTACAAGTTTGATACCCTGGCTGATGAGGACCTCCATGTTTGCTCAATCGGTGCTGCAGAGTCATCCGCACTCTCCCGCCCGTTTTGGAGCTTTGGTATAATCCCCATGGTCCTTACGGAGTCCCCAGCATCCTCTAGGACGTAAGAGAAAATAAGATTTTAAACCTACCGGTAAATCTTTTTCTCCTAGTCCGTAGAGGATGCTGGGCGCCCGTCCCAGTGCGGACAACATTCTGCAAGACTTGTATATAGTTATTGCTTGCATAAGGGTTATGTTACAGGTTTGTTCAGTCTTTGACTGATGCTGGTCTGTTTCATACTGTTGACTGGTTCGTATATTCCAGGTTACACGGTGTGGATGGTTTGGGCTGGTGTGAATCTTGCCCTTGGATTAACAAAATCTTTCCTCGTACTGTCCGTCTCCTCTGGGCACAGTTTCTCTAACTGAGGTCTGGAGGAGGGGCATAGAGGGAGGAGCCAGTGCACACCCATTCTAAAGTTTCTTTATAGTGCCCATGTCTCCTGCGGAGCCCGTCTATTCCCCATGGTCCTTTACGGAGTCCCCAGCATCCTCTACGGACTAGGAGAAAAAGATTTACCGGTAGGTTTAAAATCTTATTTTTTCTGCTTTTTATTCCTTATTTCCCTTTTGTTCTTCATAACTCTAGTGATGATAACCTCCTCCATTTCTTTATACTCTTTTGAGCCTGCATATGGCTCCGCTAAGGACTTAAAGGTCTCTGAATGGTGTCTATTCCTACCCTTATTGGAATTATTCAGAAGGATTTACAATAGCGCTTGTGGACTACTCTAATCTTTTTGTTGTGTACTCAGAACTCGTCAGCAATTTCTTCCAAAGGTGGTGTCTGGGTTTTATATCAACCAACCTATTGTGGTTCCGGCGGTTACCGACACCTCTTCTACCTCAAAGTCCTTAGATGTTGTGAGGGCTTTGAAGATTTATGTGAAGCGGACAGCTCGTCACAGAATGTCGGACTCGCTGTTTGTTCTCTATGATCCCAATAAAATTGGGTGTCCTGCTTCAAAGCAGTCTATTGCTCACTGGATCAGGCTTACTATCCAGCATGCTTACTCTACGGCAGGTTTTGACGGTTCCAAGATCTGTAGAGGCGCACTCTACCAGGTCAGTGGGTTCTTCCTGGGGTGTCTCGGCTTTACAGCTCTGCCGAGCAGCTACTTGGTCGGGTTCGAATACGTCTGCTAAGTTCTACAAGTTTGATTCTTTGGCCACCTCAGCATTCTCCCACCCGGTTTGGGAGCTTTGGTACATCCCCATGGTACTAATGTGAACCCCAGTATCCTCTAGGACGTAAGAGAAAAGGATTTACCGGTAGGTAATTATAATCCTATTTTGTTTTCTAAATGAAACAAGTTTGAAATGAGTATCTCTAATTAAGTGATAACAATCAGTTGAGTGAAAGGACTGCCCGAAGTGGGTATATACAGTATAGGATCATCTATGGAAGTAAACCATACCGCCTGACGAAGTCCTTATTGGACGAAACGCATTGGGCATGGCCAAGGACGCGGACGCTGTGACGTCACCCGCCGGGATCAGAGCTGGCCTAGAAGCAAGCCGTAACATCGCTACAGAACGGCTAAGTGACTGTTGTCATTCATGGTGAAAATTATAAACTTAGATGTATGTGAGCATATGCTTCAAATAAAGATTGTGCATTTTTATCTCAAAATATATATATATATATATATATATATATATAATATATATATATATAATTAGTGATGAGCGGATTCGGTTTTACTCGGTTTTACTCGGTTCTCAAAACGGCATCTTATTGGCTCACGGATGTCACGTGTTTTGGATAGCCAATAAGATGCCGTTTTGAGAACCGAGTAAAACCGAGTAAAACCGAACCTCGCTCATCACTAATATATATATATATATATATATATATATATATATATATATATATACACTGCTCAAAAAAAATAAAGGGAACACTAAAATAACACATCCTAGATCTGAATGAATTAAATATTCTTATTAAATACTTTGTTCTTTACATAGCTGAATGTGCTGACAACAAAATCACACAAATTATCAATGGAAATCAAATGTATTAACCCGTGGAGGTCTGGATTTGGATTATAAAAGTGGAAAAACACACTACAGGCTGATCCAACTTTGATGTAATGTCCTTAAAACAAGTCAAAATGAGGCTCAGTAGTGTGTGTGTGGCCTCCACGTGCCTGTATGACCTCCCTACAACGCCTGGGCATGCTCCTGATGAGGTGGCGGATGGTCTCCTGAGGGATCTCCTCCCAGACCTGGACTAAAGCATCCACCAACTCCTGGACAGTCTGTGGTGCAACGTGGCGTTGGTGGATGGAGCGAGACATGATGTCCCGGATGTGCTCAATTGGATTCAGGTCTGGGGAACGGGCGGGCCAGTCCATAGCATCAATGCCTTCGTCTTGCAGGAACTGCTGACACACTCCAGCCACATGAGGTCTAGCATTAGGATGAACCCAGAGCCAACCGCACCAGCATATGGTCTCACAAGGGGTCTGAGGATCTCATCTCGGTACCTAATGGCAGTCAGGCTACCTCTGGCGAGCACATGGAGGGTTGTGCGGCCCCCCAAAGAAATGCCACCCCACACCATTACTGACTCACTGTCAAACCGGTCATGCTGGAGGATGTTGCAGGCAGCAGAACGTTCTCCTTGGCGTCTCCAGACTGTCGCATGTGCTCAGTGAGAACCTGCTTTCATCTGTGAAGAGCACAGGGCGCCAGTGGCGAATTTGCCAATCTTGGTGTTCTCTGGCAAATGCCAAACGTCCTGCATGGTGTTGGGCTGTAAGCACAACCCCCACCTGTGGACGTCGGGCCCTCATACCACCCTCATGGAGTCTGTTTCTGATCGTTTGAGTAGACACATGCACATTTGTGGCTTGCTGGAGGTCATTTTGCAGGGCTCCAGCAGTGCTCCTCCTGTTCCTCCTTGAACAAAGGCGGAGGTAGCGGTCCTGCTGCTGGGTTGTTGCCCTCCTACGGCCTCCTCCACGTCTCCTGATGTACTGGCCTGTCTCCTGGTAGTGCCTCCATGCTCTGGACACTACGCTGACAGACACAGCAAACCTTCTTGCCACAGCTCGCATTGATGTGCCATCCTGGATGAGCTGCACTACCTGAGCCACTTGTGTGGGTTGTAGACTCCGTCTCATGCTACCACTAGAGTGAAAGCACCGCCAGCTTTCAAAAGTGACCAAAACATCAGCCAGAAAGCATAGGAGCTGAGAAGTGGTCTGTGGTCACCACCTGCAGAACAACTCCTTTATTGGGGGTGTCTTGCTAATTGCCTATAATTTTCACCTATTGTCTATACCATTTGCACAACCGCATGTGAAATTGATTGTCAATCAGTGTTGCTTCCTAAGTGGACAGTTTGATTTCACAGAAGTGTGATTGACTTGGAGTTACATTGTGTTGTTTATGTGCTCCCTTTATTTTTTTGAGCAGTGTGTGTGTGTGTGTGTGTATATGTATGTATGTACATATGTGTGTGTGTGTGTGTGTGTGTGTGTGTGTGTGTGTGTATATATAATATATATATATATATATATATATATATATATATATATATATATATATACACACACACACACTGCTCAAAAAAATAAAGGGAACACTTAAACAACACAATGTAACTCCAAGTCAATCACACTTCTGTGAACTCAAACTGTCCACTTAGGAAGCAACTCTGATTGACAATCAATTTCACATGCTGTTGTGCAAATGGTATAGACAATAGGTGGAAATTATAGGCAATTAGCAAGACACCCCCCAATAAAGGAGTTGTTCTGCAGGTGGTGACCACAGACCACTTCTCAGCTCCTATGCTTTCTGGCTGATGTTTTGGTCACTTTTGAAAGCTGGCGGTGCTTTCACTCTAGTGGTAGCATGAGACGGAGTCTACAACTCACACAAGTGGCTCAGGTAGTGCAGCTCATCCAGGATGGCACATCAATGCGAGCTGTGGCAAGAAGGTTTGCTGTGTCTGTCAGCGTAGTGTCCAGAGCATGGAGGCGCTACCAGGAGACAGGCCAGTACATCAGGAGACGTGGAGGAGGCCGTAGGAGGGCAACAACCCAGCAGCAGGACCGCTACCTCCGCCTTTGTTCAAGGAGGAACAGGAGGAGCACTGCTGGAGCCCTGCAAAATGACCTCCAGCAAGCCACAAATGTGCATGTGTCTACTCAAACGATCAGAAACAGACTCCATGAGGGTGATATGAGGGCACGACGTCCACAGGTGGGGGTTGTGCTTACAGCCCAACACCGTGCAGGACGTTTGGCATTTGCCAGAGAACACCAAGATTGGCAAATTCGCCACTGGCGCCCTGTGCTCTTCACAGATGAAAGCAGGTTCTCACTGAGCACATGTGACAGAGTCTGGAGATGCCAAGGAGAACGTTCTGCTGCCTGCAACATTCTCCAGCATGACCGGTTTGGCAGTGGGTCAGTAATGGTGTGGGGTGGCATTTCTTTGGGGGGCCGCACAGCCCTCCATGTGCTCACCAGAGGTAGCCTGACTGCCTTTAGGTACCGAGATGAGATCCTCAGACCCCTTGTGAGACCATATGCTGGTGCGGTTGGCCCTGGGTTCCTCCTAATGCAAGACAATGCTAGACCTCATGTGGCTGCAGTGTGTCAGCAGTTCCTGCAAGACGAAGGCATTGATGCTATGGACTGGACCGCCGGTTCCCCAGACCTGAATCCAACTGAGCACATCTGGGACATCATGTCTCGCTGCATCCACCATCGCCACGTTGCACCACAGACTGTCCAGGAGTTGGCGGATGCTTTAGTCCAGGTCTGGGAGGAGATCCCTCAGGAGACCATCCGCCACCTCATCAGGAGCATGTCCAGGCGTTGTAGGGAGGTCATACAGGCACGTGGAGGCCACACACACTACTGAGCCTCATTTTGACTTGTTTTAAGGACATTACATCAAAGTTGAATCAGCCTGTAGTGTGTTTTTCCACTTTAATTTTGAGTGTGACTCCAAATCCAGACCTCCATGGGTTAATAAATTTGATTTCCATTGATAATTTTTGTGTGATTTTGTTGTCAGCACATTCAACTATGTAAAGAACAAAGTATTTAATAAGAATATTTCATTATTTTAGTGTTCCCTTTATTTTTTTGAGCAGTGTATATATATATATATATATATATATATATATATATATATATATATATATATATATATATATATATATATATATATATATATATATCACACACAGTACATACAGACATACATATGGTCAAAATACTGGCAGTCAGTCGACCGACAGCAGGATCTTGATGGTCAGAACCCCAACATGTCTCGGAGTTAAGTATTGGGGTTAGGCTGCGGGAGGGTTGGGTTAGGGATAGGGTAAAAAAATACTTACCAGGATGTGTCTGTCATCTGACTGTTGGGTTCCCGACTGCCGGATTTCGTACCCAACCTATATATCTATCTATCAAATTATAAAAATATGCACAGATGACCAGTCCAGTTTAAAATGTTTGCCTAGTAAATGTAGGTTTGCATAACTAAAATACCCAATGAGTGGGATGCTCAGTGTACACCTAAGGTGTGATTTTGTTTTATTCAACAGGGAATGCGCCTAAAGGAACAGAAATGCTCCTACTTTCGTCAGACAAGGAACATCCTTGATCTAAGCATTATTGCAATTAGCTGTTCCAACACTGCTTTGTACATTAAAAGGATAATTCTTCGCAGCCGGGACATAAGTCGTTACCAAAGTGACCCTTCACGGTGAGAAGACAGATATCCATTCATATCTTATCTGCCGCTTTTGCAGAAAAAAGCCGCATATTAGGTCAGGGTGAATGTGGTCCAGGAACACCCACTTGCATGACATCACTCCTTCCGTTTATATTGCAAAGAAAACAGTTTAGAAAACCCCACATACTTAAATCTGAATATTATGAAACAGTAACTTGTATTTTGACTTGCTGCTAGGTTGGGGCAATAATGAATCTCCTTCCATGCAGATACGTAAGCTTCTCTGAGACCGCTACAGTAGACGCTGCCTATGGGTACAGTATTGCGTTTCTGGTTTCTCTCATGACTGTGAAACTCTGGAACCTCCTCAACTTAAACCCGAACATGCACCTGATCACTATGACGCTGCAAAAGGCCTGGAACGAAATTAGTGGCTACCTTCTCACTATCCTCATCCTCCTGGTGGCTTATGGCATCTCTGTGAGTAAAAAATGACAGCTTCATATGTGCTTCAGTTTAATGCTGAAGGACTTTGAACAAACTGTAAAGTATGTTAGCATCATTCACTGCAGATGTAGCTGCATTAACATAAATACAGATATGCCTTTTACATCAAGCCTCAATACACCGTGCAGCCGGGCGTGAGTGAGCCGACAGGCCATGTGCAACTCTGCCAGCAACTTTGACAAGGGCCAACTGGGTCAGAGCATCTCCACAAGGGCAGGTCATGTTGGGTGTTCCCGGCAGTGGCAGGCCAGTACAGTTTTTGGTATCTGGGGCGTCCACAGCCAGTGCCGCCAAGAGGGGATGTGGGGGGAAAGGGGGGTACTAACTACCGGGGGTCTGGGCTTCTTGGAGGGGTCTGGGCCCCCATGCTCCCCTTACATGTTAGCCAGTAGCCTCTTTCTCCAGCCCAGCACATGTTGCTGTGCCACTGCTCCTGCCGCTGAGTGCAGAAGTCTCCTCTGGCTGGAAGGAGAAGAGTGAGCGATTGCTCTGATTGCGACCCTGGCTGAGGTTGGCACCACTTTGCGACACAAAGTGTTTCCTACACTTTTTATGCTGATATGGACCATCCAAAAGCATTTTCACCTCCATGATTAGGCCACGCAGCCTTGCATTACCGTGGCCCGGGAATCTTTCCTATAGCCCTGGCACAGTCGCATGTGCATGGCTGGCTGCGGGAGGCAGGCAAGCATGATGCGGAGCTTCCCGACCGCGATCTGTACAATCAGAGCATCCGGATAGCAGCACCACCTTGACCTCCGGCAACAGTCTCATCTGGTGCGCATGTACGATTGTGACACATCGCCACGGCAGGCTGGGTAGGTTAATATGAAGGAATGGGTAGGGGAGAGTGCATTGGAGTGGCGGAGTACTTAGAGAAGTAGACATTTAAAGTGGGGGAAGGGGTCCTCTGCCCAGACCTACCTCATAGAATGTCTCACCCTGTATCTCACATCCCCCCCCCCCCCCCCCCCCAGACTCTCACCCTATCGCCCACCGGACTTGTCCCTGCACACTCACCCTGTCACCCACCAGGCCTGTCCACAAAGACTCTCTCACCCTGCCAGACGCTAGACCTATGCCACCCACGGATTTTGCTACTGGCGGGTCAGCTCAGTCATCTGTGGAGCACTGGGGAGACTAATGTGTGTATTATTTTTTCTATGGGGGCCAAAGTGTATTTTTTCATATTAAAAATAAACATACAAGTATTGATTATGGATATAGTTGGAAGGGGACACTCCAAAATTTTCATACAAGGTGCTAGTGGGGGGGGGGGGGGGGTACTGTGAGGTGGACGTTGGATGGGCCGAGGTGGTGCTGTGAGGTGGTTACTAAAGGGGCTGGGGGGTGCTGTGAGGTGGACAGGAGGGTGCTGTGAAGAGGGGGTATGTGAGGTGGGAAATTAAAGGGACTGAGTGCTGTGAGGGAGTCGGTGAGTGTTCTGAGGTGGACAGTGGGTACTGTTAGGGGCAGTGAAGAAGTCCATTGAGTGAGCTGTGAGGGGCTTAGTGTTATATTGAAGCAACTGGCAGGGAGATATAGAGAGAGAGAGCTTGAAAGGTGCTATCAGAGAGCTATGCAGGGGACAGTGGAGAGGGCAATCAGAAAGTTATGCAAGGGTAATACGATGGAATGGAGTGGGTAATCAGGTAAACCATGCCTGTAGTCTTTTGTCACATCCAGTTTGCCGTTGACATGTGATGGTAAAAAAGCCGGGGCCACTTTTTTTGCATTTGCCCCCCCAGGCCAAAAGTTTCCAACCAGCTCCTGTTATGCCATGGTTAGTGCCGAACAAAAGCCATCCAGAGAAGTACAACCGGTGAATTGGCAACAGGGTCATAGGCACCCATGACTCACCGATGCATGGAGTGGCGGATAGCCCATCAGGTCCTATACCACAAAAACGCTACTGTAGCACAAATTGATGAATATTTTCTGGGCTATGAAAGAAAAGTGTCAGAACTCACAGTGCATCGCAGATTGCTACGTATATGGCTGCGGAAACCATTCTGACCCCTGTCCACAATGGGCATGGGCACGAGTGTCAGAACTGGATCATGGGGCATCGGAAGGTGGCCTGGTCTGATATCACTTTTTTTGCATCATGTGGACAGCAGGATTGTGTGCATTGCTTCCCTGGAGAAGAGATGGTACTATGGAAACAAGGCAAGCTGGCAGTTTGATGCTCTGACCAATGTTCTGCTGGGAAACCTTGGGTCCTGCCAATCATGTGGATGTATCCCCTACCTGAACATTGTTGCAGACCAAGTACACACTTACATGGCAACGGCCTCTTGCAGCAGGATAATGTGCCCTGCCACACTGCAAACATTATTTAGGAATGGATTGAGGAGCATGAAAAGAGTTTAATGGTGTGTACACACGGTGAGATATTTTCTTACGATTTTGACTAGTCAAAATCGTAAGAAAAGTTAGTGCAGATCGCAATGTGAAAGTCACCTTGCAATCCCGATGTGAGGCCGATGCACGGTCGGCATCGCAAGACTAGATAGTCAAAATTGACTTGCCTGCACAGTCTATCTCTATAGAAGAGATGACAGCCAAAATCGCACATAGTCCGTATCGCAAGCACACTCATTATGTGCTTGCGATGCCGACCTAGCTCCTGACGCATAGTGAGAATCGGGCATAGCTGAATCTCACCGTGTGTATGGGCCTTAAGGTGTTGACTTGTGCTCCAAGATTTTCCAGATCTCTGAGCCAGGACTTAAGGATATGCTGCTAATGTCTTGGAGCCAGACACCACAGGACACCTTCAAATGTCTTGTGGAGTCCATGTCTTGAAAGGTCAGAGCTGTTTTGGCAGCATTAAGAGATAATACATAACATAAGACAGTTGATTTAATTTTATGGCTGATTGGTGTACATATTATATACACATACAAAACATTTTTTTTCAGGGGGGGGGGAGCAATTTATAATTCTGCTAATCCGCAGGTTCTCAAACGCGGTCCTCAGGACCCCAAACAGTTCATGTTTTCCGGATCTCCTCACAGAAACACAAGTGAAATAATTAGCTCCACCTGTGGATGTTTTAAAATGGGCCAGTGAGTAATGAATACACCTGTGCACCTGCTTGGTGACCTGGAAAACGTGAGCTGTGTGGGGTCCTGGGGACAGAGTTTGAGAACCACTGTGCTAATCTAGTTTTACTTTTTTTTTTTTTTTTTTTTATTTCAGTGCAACTTACTCTTTGGTTGGACTATATCCAATTACAGAACGATCTCTGACTCTATTGTGACTATTATCAGCCTTCTAATTGGCATTTTTAATTATGACGAGGTAAGAGACATGTAAGAGATACAATATGTGAACAATGTGCTTAATGGAAAGTAATATGGAGAGTGAATTTATGTGCATTATTCTGCAGGTCTTCAACCTGGACCCAGTCTTGGGCTCTCTCCTCATCTTCACCTGCATCATTTTCCTAGTGTTTGTTGTGGTCAACATCGTCCTGTCCGCCCTGCTTAATGTATTTTCCAGGGAGCGCAAGAACCCGACGGTAATTCTAGAATCGTTTTACTTGAGCTCTCCCCTTATGCGCTTGTTAAAGGGCAAATGTCACCTGTTATGTCATTGTCGAAGCATTGATGACTTCTGTTGCTTTCTCAACCGTATACTGTAGGGGTAGGAGGGAGGCTGACTTTAAATGCTTTCTCAACCTCTTAACATGTAGCTCTTTAATAGGAGTCTTGTCCTAGTCTCTCCCCCTCTCTTCTCCCTAACCCCCCAAGATAAACCTGTTATCACCAGACCACAGAGTTTGACAGGAACAGTGGTGCAAGTAGTTTTATCCTTTTCCAAGTACTCTGTGCATCTTTGACGTGAGCACCGAAAAATGGGCATGGACACCTACCACAAGGGACATGTGTGCATGACATACCCCCATTTCCCATCACTCTGGGGACAGTTGCTAGCTGAAAAAAGGGAGAACCAAAAGTGGTTGCTTAGTTGGGCGCACAAAATATCATTTAAACCATATTAACTATATAAAACTTAGCTTTTAATGCTTATGCCTTCTAAAACGCCCCATTTATCTGGGGATTACACAGCAAAACATAAAGGTTAAAAACTTAGACACATACAGACAAATAAGTGAAAGGAATTAGAATAAATGTGAATAGATTTAAAAAGCGGTACTTCCACTAATAACTCCCACAAGGTGTAATATTGGAGATACTGAGAGTCTGAAATTAATTGGGTGGCCAGACCCCTGATTCTATTAAGCTCTTGTATGGTGTTATAGAAATATAACATGAAAGGTCATTTATCACAATAAATTGCTCCTGCAAATACAGTGTATGTTTTTATTCATACAATATGCAAATTTTAATTCTTTTGTTGAATTCTACACATTCACTTCACATTATGTGTCATTGATTTTAGTTAGAGAAACCATGGGTTAATACCCACTCAATAAGGATAAGCAGTGCTGGAGGGATGTATCACATGGTTATCTTGCAGCCTTTGTATTGCATATATGATAAATCAATAATTCATGTGCGGTTGCTAATATTCAATTTCCAGTGATACTCTACTGCTATGCTTTTCATACAGAGCTGTTTAAATATTGTGACAGCCTGTTCTAGCAGTAGTAAGTATGGAGACAGTGTTGCTACATTAATACTTTCCTAGATACACTTGTGCTGTGTATTCATACAATGTATCGATATTCTATTGCACAGTTCACTTCACTTATGTATTGCTGGTTTGTACTTGAGAACTGGAAAGTATATGTTGGATTGCTGATTTGTATCTATTATGTTGCTAAACAAAGCGCAGTATTCATTTGCAGCTGCCGCTGGTCAGTTATTGACAATACTGGGTTAATGGAACATGTAGGATATTCTGTTACTGAGCAATGTTATGGGTACAGCGCATTTATTTGCAAATTCAAGGTAACAGCACAACGGCCCTCATTCCGAGTTGTTCGCTCGTTAAAAATCTTCGCATCGCAGCGATTTTCCGCTTAATGCGCATGCGCAATGTCCGCACTGCGACTGCGCCAAGTAAATTTGCTATGCACTTAGGAATTTTGCTCACGGCTTTTTCATCGGTCTGGTGATCGTAATGTGATTGACAGGAAATGGGTGTTACTGGGCGGAAACAGGCCGTTTTATGGGCGTGTGGGAAAAAACGCTACCGTTTCCGGAAAAAACGCAGGAGTGGCCGGAGAAACGGGGGAGTGTCTGGGCGAACGCTGGGAGTGTTTGTGACGTCAAACCAGGAACGACAAGCACTGAACTGATCGCAGATGCCGAGTAAGTCTGAAGCTACTCAGAAACTGCTATGAGGTGTGTAATCGCAATATTGCGAATACTTCGTTCGCAATTTTAAGATGCTAAGATTCACTCCCAGTCGGCGGCTTAGCGTGAGCAACTCTGCTAAAATCGCCTTGCGAGCGAACAACTCGGAATGAGGGCCAATGTTGTTGCTAGTGACAACGCCATACATGTTAGTAGAGAGAGAACTGCATTGCAGGAAATAGCTGAATGGGATGAAATCCTGGTAAAACCCTCCGATAAAGTGGGGAATGTAGTACTGTGGCCAAGAAACCTGTACCTTGAAGAAATCACAAAACAATTGGAAGATGGCACTTGTTATGAAAAACTCATTTTTAACCCTACTCAAAAATTTCTCAAACAATACATTAATCCAAACTGCCCTTGACAATTGCACCATAACAAAACAAGATTTAGAATTTTTAAAAATGGAAAAACCAAGGACTCCAACATTATATCTTCTCCCAAAAATACATAAAAATGAAACAAGACCTCCAGGAAGACCCATTGTGTCTGGAAAAGGGAGCCTGACTGAAAAAGCCAGCATTTATGTTGACCAATATCTTCGTAAACATGTCATCTTATTGGCTTCCTATACACGCGACACAATGGATGTGCTTCTGAAACTTCAGAATCTTAATGTGAATCCGGGTGTGTGGCTAGTATCCTGTGACGTCGAGAGCATATACACCAGCATTAGCCACGACAAAGGGATAAAAGCAGTGAAATATTTCCTTGATATGGAGATACCATGCGAACATAATGATTTTCTTATTCAATTGTTGGAATTCATTCTAACAAAAAATTACTCCACGTGCAACGAATCCCACTACCTCCAGGTTAGAGGGACAGCGATGGGGACAGCTTGTGCCCCCACGTTTGCCAACCTCTACCTGGGGTGGTGGGAAAAGGAAGTGGTCTTTCAAGAATCACTGGAGAGGTTTACAGACAACATCCTGATCTATTTACGATATATAGATGATATTCTCATGCTTTGGGATGGACAGCTTAGCGAACTGACACGATTCATCACCATTCTTAACTCAAATGATCTGAATTTGAAACTTACGTATGAGACCAGCCAATCTAGAATCAATTTCTTAGACCTCACAATACAGATCAATGAGGAAGGCAATATCACTACAGACATTTTTAGGAAACACACTGCAACCAACAGTATTCACTCCAGCAGCTCACATCTTCCCACCACAGTGAAAGCAGTGCAAAAAGGGGAACTGCTCCGCACCAAAAGGAATTGCTCAGACCCAGACACTTTTGACATCAGCCAAAAGGAATTGAGTGTTCGGTTTCAAAACAGAGGGTATAGTAAGACACTCATTAAGAAAACGGTGCGGGAGGTGGAGAAATATCTGCGTGAATCTCTTCTGAAAGTCAAGCCTAAAGAATATAGAGAGGAACCAGTGCGTTTCATTGGCACCTTTAATGTACATTGGAGAGATCAATGCTGTTCTTCAAAAGCATTGGTCAGTCCTCCAGACGGATCATGACTTGAATTCAATCTTACCAGTGAGGGTACAGAGTAGCTGGCGTCTGTCACGTAACATCAAAGACCATCTTGTCCACAGCCACCTCCAAAAAACAGGGGAGGCCAACTCCAATAGGAAAGGATCAAGATGCTGTGGCCATTGCAAGGCATGTCAGTATATGGTCCTTCGACAAATTTGCTAAAAAATGGATTATCTCCCCACTTATAACCTGCACCTCTATAGGCATTGTTTATCACATGGAATGTCCATGCCACAAAATCTACATTGGCAAAACGTCGAGACCATTAAAAGTTCGTATATTGGAGCATGTTGGGAATATACGCAATGCCACTAAAGATCAAGCTAGATTCAAAACTTTGACATCAGTGGCACGACATTTCCAGAAATTTCACAAAAGTGACCCTACAGGTTTGAAAGTCTTTGGTATGAGACAAATACAACTTGGGATTCGGGGTGGAGATGTGGACCAGGCACTCCTAAGATATGAAACCAAAATGATCTTCTTATTTGAACAGCCTGCATCCGGCAGGCCTGAGTGAAGCCAACAGCTTCAGTCCATTTCTATGAATCATTTTGCAGTTAAACTTTGACTCAAAAGCAGCATTTGTGGACTAATGACGTCATCACAATTTTCATAGGAGTCTATAACCTCATATTTGGACTCAAATATCATTCAATTATCTATCTTTTTGATTTGATGTTTTAACATAGATTCACCTATAATACTACACCCGTTTTATTTTTCTTAGCATGAAAATACCTATGGTCCATGAATTGACCGTAGGATACTATACATCGCAATCCAATTCATCATCAGCACTTTTTCGTACATGCACACAGGTTTTCACTTGATTTGTCTCATATTAGCACTACACCTTGAATCAGTATGGTTCTTTTCCTCAGCACTAATTCAGTTACACTTTACAGTTTTATTTTATGAAAACCTTCAGAATCCTGCTTTCTCTTGGGTCCTAGAGGATGCTGGGGACTCCGTAAGGACCATGGGGAATAGACAGGTGTTATGCACACCAGTGCCAGCAGGAATGTACTGGTGTCTGAACGGAGAGGGATGCAAAACAAATGAACTCACAGACAGACTGGGGAATATGACATTACATAACATAGAAGGTGATAGGGTAACAAAATAAACACAGTGAACAGAGAAGCCCAAAGGCTAAGAAACTGGGTGTCTCCCTAGTATTAGGAATGCTCAGATGGAAAGAAGCGAGATGTTGTGATTTAATACGTAGAGAACCCGAAATGCTGTTGCTAAGGGCAACAGCAAAACCCTAAAGGGTTACCAACGGGTGTGGCAGTAAACTCCTTGGTCAGAGATGGAATAATAGACACAAGGAGAGTCTCCACAATCCTAGTCCTCACTTGCAGTGCACTGGTTCAGTTTACTGCCACTAAACTGACACCTGAACACCTTGCACAGTGAGAAAGGATTTTGGCAGGCAAGTCTGAGAATACAGCCGCAAACTTGCTAGGTTCACAGAGTAGCAAAAGAACCCCAGCAGGTTAAACGACTGACTCCAGTCTTACTGCTCGGTCTGGATTGGCAGAGTGTAATACCAAATCCCAAGGCCTATTTGCAGTAAGCAACAAACAAATACAAAGTTTACACAGTACTAGCTAGCTTTCAGGAACTGATTACCCAACAAAGATTCAGCAGCATCTGCCTAACCTGAGAAGAGGGTTTATATAGCAGGTGCTGTCCACGCCCCACTCAGACCTCACAGACTGTGAGCACAAAAACCAGCACCGGATCCCCTGCCGTGCACAGAGCCTGTAACCACTGCACAGCAAAAGACCCGAACCGGAGTATCAGCTATGCTCAGGTTACTCCGCTAGCACTTGTCTCCCGGTTGCCATGACGACGTGGCAGCACAGAGCAGGAGACCCTAACAGTACCCCCCCCTCTGACGAGGGGTCAAAGAACCCCTACCACCGGGTTTATCGGGGAACTGCGAGAAGAAAGAGCGTAACAGTCTGGGGGCATGAAGATCACAACTGCGCACCCACGACCGCTCCTCCGGGCCATACCCCTTCCAGTGCACCAAAAATGACAGCCGACCCCGAACCATCTTGGAGTCAAGAATCCTTTCAACAACAAACTCCCTCTGGCCACGTATCAGAAGAGGGGAAGGTCTTCCACTGGAAGAAGGATTACTAATCGCCCGTTTTAAAAGGGAACAATGAAATGTTTTATTGATACCCAAAGAACGGGGTAGATCTAACTGAAATGCCACCGGATTGATAACCCTAGTGATCTTATAAGGACCGATGAAGCGGGGGCCTAACTTATGAGATGGCTGTCTCAACTTCAAATTCTTGGTAGACAACCAGACGAAGTCTCCTAATTTGAAGCTGCAGGGTCTTTTCCGCTTATCAAAAACCCTTTTGGTCACTAATGCAACAGACACAAGGGCTTTCTTCACTTTCCTCCAAATACTTCTAAGGACCGAAACCACAGAGGAACCACCAGGCGTGGAGTCCTGGGGGTCAAAAGAATTAGCCTTAGGATGATGCCCATACACACAAAGGAAGGGAGATCTCCCTGTAGCAGAGTGAGCCGCGTTGTTATAGGCAAACTCCGCCATGGACAGATGAGCAACCCAGTCAGTCTGACACTTGGAGACATAACACTTGAGGAACTGCTCCAAGGACTGGTTCACCCTTTCAGTCTGCCCATTAGACTGCGGATGGTAGCCTGACGACAAGCTGACAGAAATCTGGAGATCGGAACAAAATGCCCTCCAGAATTTGGCCACAAACTGGGATCCGCGGTCAGAGACCACATCAAGTGGCAACCCGTGGAGGCGCACAACATGCAGCATAAATAATTCAGACAGGCATCTGGCCGATGGCAGCCCAACCAATGGAACGAAGTGCGCCATCTTCGAAAACCTGTCAACGACAACCCAGATGGCTGTCATCCCCGAGGATTTGGGCAAGTCCACCACAAAATCCATTGAAATGTGGGTCCATGGCTTAGATGGAATAGAGAGTGGATGTAATGGGCCAACAGGATCCCCTCTAGGAGTCTTATTTCGGGCACAGATGTCACATGCCCGAACCCACTGATCCACATCCCTAGCCACCGAGGGCCACCACACCGTCCTAGATAGCAACTCCCGAGTTCTGGCAATACCCGGGTGACCTGCCGACTTCTTGGCATGGAATTCCAGGAACACTCGCTGTCTTAACCTAGGAGGCACAAACAAAAGACCTACCGGAAGGTCTGGAGGAGCCTGCTCCTGTGCTCTAAGGACTAATGACAAGAGGTCCTGGGTAATGCCCACTTTAATACATGATGGGGACACAATGGGCAATGGCTCCTCGGTGGTCTCCTGGATTGGAGCAAAACTCCGCGAGAGCACATCAGCCTTGATGTTTTTTGACCCAGGGCGATATGTTATCAAAAAATTAAAGCGAACAAAAAACAAAGCCCATCGTGCCTGCCTGGCATTGAGGCGTTTCGCTGACTCTAAATATGCCAAATTCTTATGGTCGGTGAGAATTGAGACCACAAACTTAGCCCCCTCAAGCCAGTGTCTCCACTCCTCGAGTGCATCCTTAATAGCCAACAATTCCCGGTTACCCACGTCATAATTCATCTCGGCAGGCGAAAATTTACGGGAAAAGTAAGCACAGGGATGAAGGCGATTATCAGACACCCCATCTGAGAGAGCACTGCCCCAATACCCATCTCAGAGGCATCCACCTCCACCACAAAAGGACGCTCTGGATCTGGGTGTCGCAGCACCTTGGCCGAGACAAATGCCCTTTTGAGACGGGCAAAAGCCGCTTTGGCCTCACAAGACCAGTGAGCAACATCCGCCCCTTTCTTAGTGAGTGCCACCAAGGGCGCCACTATAGACGAAAATCCAGCGATAAATAGTCTATAAAAATTTGCAAAGCCCAGAAAACTCTGAAGCGCCTTCAAACTAGTGGGCTGCACCCAATCCAGGACTGCCTGTACCTTGGAAACCTTCTGGGGAGATAATATATCCTAGAAATGCGATTTGCTGAACTTCAAATTCGCACTTCTCCAGCTTCGCCCCAAGCCGGTGGTCTCTTGAGTTTCTGGAGGACTAAGCGTACATGCTTCCGATGTTCCTCCAGGGAATGGGAGAAGATTAGGATGTCATCTAAGTATACAACTAAGAATCTATCCAAATATTCCCTGAGCACATCGTTCATGAAGTCCTGGAAGACTGCCGTGGGCATTACAGAGCCCAAAAGGCATCACCAAATATTCATAATGCCCTGAGTGGGTATTAAAGGCAGTCTTCCATTCATCCCCCTCTCTTATTCGGATTAGATTGTACGCACCGCGTAGGTCATTCTTAGAAAATATGGTGGCAGTACGAAGCTGGTCAAACAAGACCGAAATGAGAGGCAGTGGGTATGAGTTTTTAATCGTGATACGGTTCAATTCCCTGAAGTCGATGCAGGGTCGCAACGAACCATCCTTTTTACCCACGAAGAAGAACCCCGACCCAACTGGAGACTGTGAAGGTCTGATAAATCCCTTAGCCAAGTTCTCCTGAATGTACTCTGCCATAGCCTGAGTCTCAGGACGTGACAGGGAGTACAACCTGCTCTTGGGAAGCTTAGCATTCGGCAACAAATCAATGGCACAGTCATAGGGGCGATGGGGAGGTAGTACCTCTGCAACTCTTTTGGAGAACACGTCCGCAAAATCTGCATAACATCCTGGCAATCCTGGCAAACTTAGCTGTGAAAGCCTGACTGGAAGGCTCAAGCAACTCCTGAAACAATCAGTACCCCAACTAAGAATCTCCCCAGAGACCCAGTCAAATTGAGGATTGTGGGCCCTTAACCAGGGTAACCCCAACACCAATGGGGCAAAAGTACAGACAGTCACATAAAAGGACAATTTTTCAGAGTGTGTGGCTCCAATAAACAAAGAAATCTGGCTAGTGCAAGAGGTAATTTTACCCTGGGATAATGGTTCCCCATTTAACCCACAAATCTCAATTTCCGATGCCAAGGGTACTAAGGGAACAGAGTGTTTCAGGGCGAATTGGCGGTCCATAAAAACCCCGTCGGCCCCACTGTCCACAAAGGCCTCAGTCTTGACAGTTTGACCGAGGATCTTCAAGGTCACCGGAATGATAAAAGTCTTCTTGGGAAATTCTGACTTCTGGCCTGACAGGATATTTTCCATCACCCTCAGGCCCTGAAGTTTTCCGGCTTTTCTGGGCATGATACTACCACATGACCTTTATTCCCACAGTGCAAACATAACCCCTGCTGTCTCCTCCGCGTCTTCTCACGCGAGGAGAGGCGGGTAGCCCCAATCTGCATAGGCTCCTCGGAAAATTCCTCAGAGTCTGAGGTTCCCTTGGGAAAGAAGGAAACCTCGGTCTCCCTTTCAAGCCTGCGCTCTCTCAGCAGTCTATCCACCCGAATGGATAACTGCATGAGCTGATCCAAGCTATCAGGCAAGGGATATTGTACCAGTTGGTCTTTTAACTGGTTAGAAAGACCTCTTCGGTACTGGTGTCTCAGGGCTGGGTCATTCCACTGGGTATCATGGGCCAACCTCCGAAACTCCGTACAATAAACCTCAACTGGCCTTCGCCCTTGCTTAAGGATCGAAATCTGAGCCTCGACTGGGGCCGTCTTGTCAGGGTCATCATACAACATGCAAAAAAGGAAAGAGCGCAAATAGACTTGAATTATTCCATATTTATTATATCTAAAATTGCACATACACCAAAATTAGTTTAAACTATACCAATTGGCAACTGGATTTAAAACAACTTAGTACTTTAAAAATATATTTCATAGCATAGGATCCCTAACACTCGAATATCCTTATGGTTCCACTCAAGTAATACCCTACTGATTACCAGATAATTTTCACAGGTGTCCTTTAGTGAAATCAATGTAGAAAGAGTCCAAGAATGGTGAAAGACCCTTATTTATATCCACCAGTCACGTCCTGTGTGATAATACATGTATTTATACCGTAATCATGGTTATTGTTTCTTTTAAGAAAGAATTGAAACAGTTAATGTAGCAAATATACTGATGCTTCAGGTAGCTAAAAGTCAGTTTGTAAAGCAGGCTTTATCTCATATTGCAGCCTCTCTAGAGCGTCTCCGTCTGCCGCTCTCTACCTTAATCACTTATTGTGTTCAGAGCGGTTAGGCTTACCGCTTCCCGAGAGTTTTGGTCCACGGCGCCGGGATTGCGCGCACCGCCTGGCGTGTCCAAGGTGATTGTAGCTGCGGCGCCTGTGTTCACCTCTCAGTGCCCGGGCACTGAGAGGTGAACACAGGCGCCGCAGCTACAATCACCTTGGACACGCCAGGCGGTGCGCGCAATCCCGGCGCCGTGGACCAAAACTCTCGGGAAGCGGTAAGCCTAACCGCTCTGAACACAATAAGTGATTAAGGTAGAGAGCGGCAGACGGAGACGCTCTAGAGAGGCTGCAATATGAGATAAAGCCTGCTTTACAAACTGACTTTTAGCTACCTGAAGCATCAGTATATTTGCTACATTAACTGTTTCAATTCTTTCTTAAAAGAAACAATAACCATGATTACGGTATAAATACATGTATTATCACACAGGACGTGACTGGTGGATATAAATAAGGGTCTTTCACCATTCTTGGACTCTTTCTACATTGATTTCACTAAAGGACACCTGTGAAAATTATCTGGTAATCAGTAGGGTATTGCTTGAGTGGAACCATAAGGATATTCGAGTGTTAGGGATCCTATGCTATGAAATATATTTTTAAAGTACTAAGTTGTTTTAAATCCAGTTGCCAATTGGTATAGTTTAAACTAATTTTGGTGTATGTGCAATTTTAGATATAATAAATAAGGAATAATTCAAGTCTATTTGCGCTCTCTTTCCTTTTTTGCTTGTTTACTCTTGTCAAAGTCAGAAAAATATCACGATGCACACTGCCATATTTGCACCTCATACAGGTCCGCGCTGCGCATGCGTGCGCTCTCCCGTGCGTGCGCATACTCGCTGTTGCGGGCACCCGCGGGCGCGCAGTATGTGCATTTACGGTAGAGTTCATGTGTTCGTAGCGTGCGACTCAATCGTTACATATTTTCACTATATAATGTATTTTGTAGATTATGGTCCCTTTGATAGAATCTGAAAGTTTAGTTAATGTAGCATGTTCATAGACAGAGAAATCCCTCTTTGTTTGATACGAAGGGTCAGACAGGAGTAATACAGTGGTGTTTAGTATCCATCGGAAGAGTATTTAATTAGCAATATTCCGGTGTTGGTTTGAAGCGGATTAATCGCTCGTGCGAATAGTTATGGACATAAGAAGTTTATGTCCATTTACTATTATTTGCACTTACTTATCCATGCGGCGGGAAACCCAGTTTCCCACCCACCTGAGCAGTTGGAAATCGTCACAGCCCACCTGTATCAATCAACCTATGACCTTTTGTTATGATGCGAGGAGGAATTCCTGTGTCCAATGAACAATGAGATTGTAGGGACCATTGAATTGTATTGTGTGTGGGGCATAAATAGACAAGCCGATCACATCCAGCTCACTCTTCAACGGTTCTCATTGCTGAAAATCGGGAGCTGGATGTCCAGAGGCGCATGCGATCGTTCCCCTTGTGCATAAGTTTTCTCCGCAATCATATTGTCTTTCTTGTTATTATGGGCCATATCTCTCTCTCTTGTCCTTTTTCATTAATTTTCCCTTAAAACGTAAATTGTATTGTATTTACTGTGTAGTTATCTGGTTAGTTAGTCTATGTTATATTGTAGTGTATGACTTGTAATTGTATTATTCTTTTTCAAGTATAACATTCATATTAGGCGTTAGACCCTAAGCACGGTATTTGTGTATTTCTTATAGTGTTAAGTATTCTCAGAGCTTCGGTGACGCTCGAACAGCTTTTAAGTTAATAAGGTTACACGGTGTTGCATCTACACTCAATCTCTGCACCAAGGTTTACTGCATAATACACTGTTTTATGGTATAGTTACAAAGGTTTAACATTGTGAGCGTCTGCGCCGCTGGTGATCTCCTCGTGGTCTCGAGCGTTCGCATCGCTATAGCAAATCATTACGTTAGTCGGCAGCCAATAGTGTGCCTGCCTGTGATCTCTTGGCCGTGAGCGAACGTGACGCTTGAGCGTCTCGACCTCGGCTAAGCGATTGCTACGCAACGTGCGTACCCTTACGGTATTCCATACGTCAATAGCGTACAGTGTTCTTAGGCCTCTTAAAGGGTTTTAAATAAGATAAATATTTAGCTTTATCAATTGGCGGCTCGTCCTGTCCTTCACATATCTCTGCTAGGTAATTTCAGCAGACATTATCCAGCAGCAAAGGGCGGGAGGTCATATTCCTCGTAGTGCTGTTTGGATAAGTGTCTGTTTCGCTTAGTAAAGGGTGCTGAAGGAATCCGGAACCGGAGGTAAGAACAAAACGCTAGTGTCTTTTAAAACTGTTTATTTCTATCTTGCGTACGCACGCACATATCTGCATTTCTTTTCATTCGTGTATTTTCATATATCACTCTCCTGTTTGCCATTTTATAATTGATAAAACGTGCTAAGAGAGATTTGTCGCTATTTCATAGTTAAAGTGTAAATGTAATATATAAAGGGATAAAGTGTAAAGCCCACACGCAACTCTACCTAAGGTATAAGGAGAGATTGGTGTGTTGCGCGGTAGACGATCGAGGATCATCTACATTGATAAAACGTGTTAGTTGTGTTGCGGTGGATATTTGCTTTGCGTACACGTGTCTCTAACAAAGGGTGAGACTCGCGTACGCAACTCAAAGGCCGACGCACGCAGCGTAAATTACGCAACGGAGCGTCCGGGTACGCCCAGGTAACTCAAATCACACGATAGTGTTATTGCAACAGGCGGAAAGGTGGCAACGTGGTAAGTAGCGCAAGTCTATTTTAGTGTCCGAAATTTAGATTAACAGATCCTTCTCCAAATTCACAACACATCTGGTCTAAAGAAAATTTCTGCGCAGAAATAGAAACAAAAGTGTACATGTGGTGAGTGAGTGTTTTGTATATATAAGTTTATACAATTTTCCAGGTTGAACCACAAGAAGTCGAGTTCTCGCAGAGGTACATACATGTAAGTGACGTGCATGGTGGCTAGGGAGGCATCTCTGGTTAAACATAAAATTTGAGCAGTAGAGTATAGTAGACCAGGAGGTCATACTACAGACCAGGAGGTCCAGGTACAGCAGACTAAGAAGTCTGCCATAAATAAGAGAAAAGGGCACAACCCAGGGGGTTGGTGCAAAACCCATATAGGCCAATAAAGCTCTGGCTGAAGGAATTCGCAGCCGAAATTTTCGATTCCACTGGTCGCTCAGTACATAAGATTAGTTGCTTATGTGCTGAACGATTGTACCGCACGTAATTGTGTACATTAGTTAGTCTGACCAGTACCATTTGTGTACGAACCCGGTCGTAAAACTATTTGTACACTCTGATGTGATTTGTGTAATTTTTTATTTTTTTGAAGGGAAGTTCGCTGGTCACTCAGGAATTGTCCAACAACCAATAGTTACTGGAAAGAGTAAGTGTTCTGCGGATATCCCTCGCATGTTCCAGTAAATAGAGGTTCATAGGGGCCCTGGGTCGAGTACGCCAGCGCTAAGGCAGTGTGTAGGTCGTATTGGTCGGCGTGGGCGAGTGAGTGGGGTACTCGGTAAACCACCACCGTCAGCCTATCGTGAACATTTTGGTTTTTGTAAGGGTTCGCTGAAGACCCTGATTGAAGGTCAGAGGTGGTGAAAGCAACGCCTGCAAGTTATGGGGGCCAATTGTTCAGGAAGGGGGCAATCAACCTCGGTTCGGGTTGATTCAGTAAACCAACCAGTCGGTTCGGCAAGGTACGTAATGTGTGAAAAATATGGTTCACATACAGAGGTTTTATGTGATGAATGGGAGAGAATGACAGTGCATGACGGGGAGAAATTCCCAAGAGTAGGTAGCTTTAGCCCAGAAGTGTTGCAAAATTTAAGGAGGAGGATATGTCTCTTTAAATCAACAAAGAGACGAATCCAACATTATGATTATTTGCAGTTATGGCAACAGGAGGGTGAAATACAGAGAGGATTGGCTCTGGCGGCGGGATCTAATCCTATCAAGAAATTGATAGCGACGGCCCCGCCGCCACCATACATATCAGGAGAGAAATTGGTTGCGGAGAATGACGCATTAGGGTGTAACAAACAAACACTTAGCAACCTTGTAAATGTTAATAAGTTAACTAATGCAAGTATTAACCCGTGCAAGTTGTACCCTGTTTTGAACTTTCCCCAGGAGTGTGATCAAGAGGACGAATCGGCAACAATATCAGCGCTCTCTCTAGCAGCCACCATAGCAGAGACAACAGTAGGCACGGCTCCACCCACGAGATTAGTAACAAAAGCCCCTAGCGGAGGGATAGGTGAGGTCGTATCTACAGGTAAGTACGGCACCATACACTACGCTGAAACCATTTCACCACAGGCTGTAGAACCTACACAGAGTGATGTTAGTAAACTTAATCCTGTTAGGGTAATAGCAGTGCCAAATGGGAAAACTGACACGACAGGAATCACACCTGTTAGGAACATTGCCATGTACAGCCCATTTTCCCGAATGGAATTAAGAACCATAGTGTCAGAATTCCCTGACCCTAGGAAAGACTTAGTTGCTAGCCAGAAATACATCAGAGACCTAGGGAACACTTTAGAGCCCAATAACAAAGACTGGCAGGTATTGCTGAGGGCATGTTTACCCTCCAATGTCGACGCAGCTCAATTTTTAGCTGACTGTGGATTAGATCAGGATGTACCTCTTACAGATGTGTACAACAAAGATAACGTAAAAAGAATAAGTTTACAGTTAAAGGAGTATTTTCCAGCTGTAGTTAAGTGGAACAAGATTTTCTCCATTAGACAGAAAGAGTCAGAAACTGCTGCAGAATATTTTCACAGGGCATTACTAGAAATGGCAAAATACACAGGTATAGAGGACATTAAAACAAACATAAACCATCGAGAAGTAGCAGTATCTGTACTAATGGATGGTTTAAAAGAGACATTAAAGACAAGGGTACAGACCACGCAACCATGTTGGCGAGGTCTGTCGGTGGCTACTTTGAGAGAGGCTGCTATTGATCACGACCGGAATATCACCCGACACAGGGAGTCACAAGGTGATAAGTTAATGGCCGTAAGTATACAGGCTCTGACCACAAGGCAGCCTTTGTATAAATCACCAAACCCTGTGGGTAAGTCAAATGTGGTAACTTGTTTTTCATGTCATAGACAGGGACACATGGCACGAGACTGTAGAGTGAAACATTCACAAAACTCATATCAACCCCCTAGACAACGACACGACACACGACATTGGGAGCAGGGTCCGCAGAAACGGAGTTATGAGCCACATGCAGGGGAAACAAAAAGATATCCCCCGAACAGAGACTGGCAAGCCTCTGGTAGTTCCCATTTAACCCCTTCACAAGTAGTTGCTGCCAGCGGGATTCAGGGAGGTCACCATACCCAATAGGGGTGTGGCCATACCTGGAATCTGCAGCCAGTAAAATTGATTGCAAATCTTGGAAGTGAACCCGAAATTGCAATCAATGTAGCTGGTAAATCATTAAACTTTCTTGTAGATACAGGGGCGGCCAAATCAGCGATAAATTCGACAGTGGGCATGAGAACCACTGGTAAGACAATTCCAGCCATAGGGGTAACAGGAGTAGTCCAGCACTACCCTGTTAGCAAACCAGCCGAGATTACAGTAGGGCCTTTACATACCAAGCATTCCTTCTTGCTGGCTGCATCGGCACCGACTAATCTCCTGGGAAGAGACTTATTGTGTAAAATGGGGTGCGTCATTTATTGTACTCCTGAGGGTGTATTCTTGGACATACCTGAGAATCACGCTCAGGAAGTGCAAGACATGTTAGACTCCCCATCAAAATTAATGTCACATACCATTATGACAAATAGGACCCCATCCCAAGTAGAAGAAATGACATCCCAGATACCAGAGTCACTTTGGACTAAAGACGGACAAGACACTGGATTGATGGCAAACGTAGCTCCAGTAGTTGTACAAGTAAAAGATGGTAGGATAGCTCCAAAAATCCCACAGTACCCTCTGAAGCCAGAGGTGGAGTTAGGAGTTTACCCAGTAATAGAGCGCTTGCTACAACAGGGCATTCTGGTAAGAACGTCCAGCACTGCCAATAGTCCCATCTTCCCTGTGAAAAAGAGTGGGGGGAGGGGTTACCGGCTAGTGCAGGATCTAAGGGGGATTAACAAAATAGTTGAGTCAGTTCCCCGTAGTGCCAAATCCAGCTGTCATCCTTATGCAAATCCCTCCCACTGCGAAATTTTTCACTGTTATTGACCTCTGCTCCGCTTTCTTTTCGGTACCTCTGCACCCTGACAGCCAATATTTGTTTGCATTCACATACAGAGGAGTCCAATACACATGGACTCGATTACCACAAGGTTTCATAGACAGTCCAAGTATATTTTCCCAGGCTTTGCACGATTGTTTACAGTCTTTCCAACCAGAGAGTGGATCAGTATTAATACAGTACGTGGATGATCTACTACTGTGTTCTGATTCATTGGAAGCATCCCTGAAGGATACGAAACAGCTCCTGTTTCATCTTTCAGACACAGGACACAAGGTTTCCAAAGACAAGTTGCAATTATGCCAAACTAAGGTAAAATATTTGGGACACTGTCTAACACAAGGACTGAGACACCTGACCGCTGATAGAATTCAAGCAATTAGAGACATGACTCTGCCACAAACCCAGCAACAGATCAGAACATTTTTAGGAATGTGTGGGTATTGCCGTAACTGGATCCCAGGGTTTTCCATTCTAGCATTACCTTTGCAGGAGATGGTTTCCTCAAACAAACCTGATCGGATTTCGCATACAGACGAGTCCGAGATGGCATTTGAGAGACTTAAACAGTGCCTAACGCAGGCACCAGCATTAGGTATGCCAGACTATGGGAAACCCTTTGAGCTGTACGGAACAGAAAGTGCTGGTTGCGCGGCAGGCGTCCTAACCCAAAAGCACGGTGATGCCAGCAGGCCAGTAGCATACTACAGCGCTCAGCTAGACACGGTAGCGCGATCCCTCCCCACATGCTTGCGAAGCGTTGCTGCGATAGCATTGCTAGTAACGAAAAGCGAAGATGTAGTGCTAGGTCACAACCTCACAATTCATACACCACATGCAGTGTCAGCCTTGCTAAATTCTGCCCAAACCAGGCACGTCTCATCAGCGCGGTTTACAAGATGGGAATTGGCACTAATGGCCCCCGTAAACATCACCATAAGGAGATGCAGTGCATTAAATCCTGCAACATATCTCCCAGGTGTGCCTGGACAGGCACAAAGGGTGGAGGATGAGAGTGGTGGGGAAGGAGAATTTAATACAAAGGAGGACACACATGATTGTATGGAATATTTGACCCAAAATTTTACCGCAAGGCCTGACATCAGTGACAACCCACTGGAAGATGTAGATCTAACTTTCTACACGGACGGTAGTTGTCACAGACAGTCAGACTCGAGAGACTTGTGTACTGGATACGCAGTCGTAGATGACCAAGGCACCATAGAAGCGGAACCGCTAGGCCCACCTCACTCAGCCCAGGTTGCTGAACTGGTCGCCCTAACCAGAGCATGTGAATTGGCTAAGGGCAAATCAGCCAATATCTACACCGATTCTAGATACGCATTCGGGGTAGTCCATGATTTCGGAGCCCTATGGCGCCTCAGAAATTTCATGACGGCAGCTGGTACACCGGTAGCGCATGCAGCTCACATCAAAAGGCTTCTAACAGCGATACAGGAACCCGACAGAGTGGCTGTCATCAAGTGTAAAGCACACACATATAGCCAAGACCCAGTATCACTTGGTAACAGCCAAGCAGACGAAGCAGCTAAGTTAGCAGCTGGGACCCCCAGACAGACAGACACCACACAACTGATGGTATTTAATACCATCAACACACAGAAGCTGTGTGAGATGCAAAAGTTGTGTTCCACACAGGAAAAGGCAGTCTGGAAGGCAAAGGGATATGGCCAGGAGTCCTCAGGACTCTGGACGGATGGACAAGGTAAACCGGTGGCCCCCAGAGCATATCTTCCATGTTTAGCTGAGGCAGCTCACGGGCTGACTCATCTGGGCAATGAAGGAATGTGCAAGCTGGTAAGAGCATATTGGTGCGCCCCAGGATTTTCATCTCATGCAAATAAGAGAGCAATGTCATGCCTTACATGCTTGAGAAAGAATATCGGAAAGGCAATACCAACAGAACCATCTCATATCCCACCTACAGGCGGTCCTTTTCAGGTAATACAGATTGACTTTATTCAATTACCCCCTTGTCGAAATTTGAAATATGTACTTGTTTGTATAGATGTATTCTCAAATTGGGTCGAAGCATTTCCTGCGGCCACAAATACCGCCATGTTTACTGCTAAGAAAATTGTGCAGGAATTTGTATGTAGATATGGTATCCCTAGAATAATTGAAAGTGATAGGGGTACCCATTTTACAGGTGATGTCTTTCAAGGAATGTGTAAGTTGATGGGAATTGATAGCAAGCTGCACACTCCATACCGTCCACAGGCGAGCGCGAAGGTGGAAAGAGTGAACAGCACTATTAAAAATAAACTGAGCAAAGTTATGGCAGAGACAGGATTGACATGGCCAGAAGCTTTACCCATTGTACTGTACAGCATCAGAACCACTCCCAGGTCCCCTCTTAATCTGTCTCCCTTTGAAATCTTGTTTGGTCGACAACCGCATGTTATGATTAACCCTCAGGATGATTTGAAGTGTAACAATGAAGTGACTGTAAAGTACTTGATTAACATGAGTAAACAGCTAAGGAATCAAAATGATAATTTGAAGTTGGTGACTCCTGATTTACCAGATAGTAATTGTCATGACATTGAACCTGGGGATTATGTAATGATACGGAATTTTCTACGCTCAGGTTGCCTTATTGACAGATGGGAAGGACCATACCAAGTCTTATTGACTAGCACTACAGCATTGAAAGTTGCCGAGAGAGAGACTTGGGTTCATTTGTCCCATTGTAAGAAGGTTGCTGATCCAGAGAGGTCCCGTGATAAGGAACAGACGGTAGAGGAAGTTGTATCACTGGAGTGTCTGTTCCAGGAGGACTGAGGCGGCACCTAAGCATTGAGAATCACAAGATCAAAATCAGTTGTCGATTCCCTGTTCCCTTTTATTGTTTTTCTCCACTTCCCATCCCCCCTCCCTCAAATTATTTTTCCCCCTTCTCATTCTTCTTCGTTTCCTCCTATAAGATGGACTTGCCCCAAGAGACTGTGATCCGGATTTTCCTGTTGACCATGATGTTGACCAGAGCAGTCTGTTCCGGCGAGAGTACCATGGAGGTCGAGAGAGGTTCTGGAATGGGTTCTGATGACAGAGATGGAGGCGTAGTTTTCCGAGAACAACATAATCAACAAGCAAAGGCGAGTATCAGAAAACGATCCGATAGCATTGACCATAGAAGGAATTGTGAAGGATTGTTAGCTGAAGAAAACTGTATCTGTAGGCTCTGTGACAATGTAGTTGAGGATGGATGCATTAAGAAATGCCAATCCAGTTTTAATATCCACATGGACCGGCATCCCTTGAGTGACTATCACTCCTTAGTGGGTAGTGTGCTAAATCAAACAGATTGTTGGGTATGCTCTCAAGTACCTCAAGGTCATAGCAAATCAGGACTAGTACCATTTCCTTTAACGATAGGGGAGGTACTTGAGCTAAGTGGTGGGAGGCCGGTGGACAGGAGGTTTAATATCTCCAGTCCTCCTAGTTTGAAGCTCCACCAATATCATGTGGATAGATCCCTCATATGTTTTAACATTTCCAATCCCCGAAAGCCGGGAAATTGGGAAGTGTCATGGAGTAACCAAACCATGACCTTTTCATATAGAGCAGATAGAATGCCGACAGATACAGAGCTTATACGCCACATAGCCAGTAGAGGAAAATCTTTCCGATATAGGTATACCCTAGGAAATAGGATTACGAGAGTTGGAGAGGTATCACCAGGATACTGTGCACATATCGTACAAGCTGATACGTGTACTAGACAGATGGGAGAATTAGGGTTAGGAGATTTCACATGGAAGATGTGTAATATGGTTATGTCCTACTCCGTCCCATATGTTCTCCCCGATGATGCATATTTCATATGCGGGAGGAAGGCGTATAAGTGGCTTGCCCCAAACTCTGAAGGATTGTGTTATATTGGAAAAGTATTGCCTGAAGTAATGACTGTATCACATGCCAAAATGAAAGATATACACCGTGTTGCCCAAGCTCCTTATACTCACACCCATTACGAGCACGTAGTTAAACGGCACCTGATAGAAAGAACAGAGCATCCGGCCTCTGACATGATCCATGAATCCACCGGGATTCAGTTTCTAATCGCGTTAGACATCACTCGCACCGCCAGAGGAGTGTTGAATTATAGATACATATCTGCGCTCGCAAATTTGTTAGACAATATCACAGAAATGTATGATGACACGTTTAGGTATACTGGAAGAGAACTTCAAGCTTATAAAACAGAACTGGTTCAGCATAGAATGATTCTCAATTATCTCACGGCAGTGACAGGTGGATATTGTGTCACACTGGCAACGCAGTACGGCGTGAAATGTTGCACATATATTACAAATAGTACCGAGGACCCGGTCGTGGTCATAGACCAAAAGATGGACGATATTCTCCAACTGAAGTGGGAATTTCGCAGGAGACACAATCTCACTCTTGCTGCTGTAGGTAATGAGCTGACTGGTTGGGTGTCATGGTTGAACCCGCGAAATTGGTTATCTGGTTTAGGAGAATGGGCTCAAGGAGTCATAATGGATGTTGGGAAGTTTCTCCTATGTATCTTAGGTGTTATCATAACGATTGGCTTGATATTTAGATGCGGTCAGGCTTTAACGAAGTGTAAACGAAGTACCAGGGTGATGAGTTTAAGGAGTGAGGAAATTGTAATTCCAATGGATTTGATTTATGACCCAAATGTAGAAACAATGATGTGATGAAAATGCGATTTCTACGGTCCGTTTCTTTCACCTGTTTTTCCGTTTTCTCCAAGGTAAAAAGACCCACTTGGACGAGGAATTTGATGATCCTGTATACAGACAACTGATGGATTAAAGAAGAAGTTTTGACAACCTTATACACAGATATTTGATGAACTTTGCCATAGACCCCCAGTTTCCCTAGAAATGTTAAAATTACGCTAGCCCAACATTTTTGTAAGTCTATGGACATTGACAAAGCTTTTTGCCCACACGCCTTTTGGCAAAAGCACAAAGAAGACTGCATTCAACAGACACCGAACAAGACTTCAACCGACAAATGTTCATTTACCTGACATAGAATACCACTGCATTTACCGTAATTATGTCTTTTCTTCATCTCTACAACCTTCAGGTAATTACACACATAGTCGATAGGGAATACAGGCACAGATATCAGCAATCACATATTCCCCCATTCATGTATCATCAACTAAAATGTGCTCCCCATTTTGTTACAACCACAGCCGAAAAGAGCTCGGTAAAGTTTGACAGCCCATCCACAGACCCGTACCACGGGATAAGAAGGAATTCAAATATATACTTCGCAATGCCTCGAAGCTTGATTTAAAACACGTACGGCACGATGATACATGACCCCCAAACACGGATTCATACACACATGCTTCTGCTATCTCACTAGGCCATACCCTTTTCCTACCTTCTCCTCTCCTCCCCTACCCAACCATGTAAATGTATTAACCCCTGACATATATTTTTCTCTTTTTGAAATGTTTTAGGAAGTGGCAGTTATTGTTGACTGCTAAAGGGTGGACTGTCAAAGTCAGAAAAATATCACGATGCACACTGCCATATTTGCACCTCATACAGGTCCGCGCTGCGCATGCGTGCACTCTCCCGTGCGTGCGCATACTCGCTGTTGCGGGCACCCGCGGGCGCGCAGTATGTGCATTTACGGTAGAGTTCATGTGTTCGTAGCGTGCGACTCAATCGTTACATATTTTCACTATATAATGTATTTTGTAGATTATGGTCCCTTTGATAGAATCTGAAAGTTTAGTTAATGTAGCATGTTCATAGACAGAGAAATCCCTCTTTGTTTGATACGAAGGGTCAGACAGGGGTTACACAGTGGTGTTTAGTATCCATCGGAAGAGTATTTAATTAGCAATATTCCGGTGTTGGTTTGAAGCGGATTAATCGCTCGTGCGAATAGTTATGGACATAAAAAGTTTGTCCATTTACTATTATTTGCACTTACTTATCCATGCGGCGGGAAACCCAGTTTCCCACCCACCTGAGCAGTTGGAAATCGTCACAGCCCACCTGTATGAATCAACCTATGACCTTTTGTTATGATGCGAGGAGGAATTCCTGTGTCCAATGAACAATGAGATTGTAGGGACCATTGAATTGTATTGTGTGTGGGGCATAAATAGACAAGCCGATCACATCCAGCTCACTCTTCAACGGTTCTCATTGCTGAAAATCGGGAGCTGGATGTCCAGAGGCGCATGCGATCGTTCCCCTTGTGCGTAAGTTTTCTCCGCAATCATATTGTCTTTCTTGTTATTATGGGCCATATCTCTCTCTCTCTCTCTCTTCTCCTTTTTCATTCATTTTCCCTTAAAACGTAAATTGTATTGTATTTACTGTGTAGTTATCTGGTTAGTTAGTCTATGTTATATTGTAGTGTATGACTTGTAATTGTATTATTCTTTTTCAAGTATAACATTCATATTAGGCGTTAGACCCTAAGCACGGTATTTGTGTATTTCTTATAGTGTTAAGTATTCTCAGAGCGTCGGTGACGCTCGAACAGCTTTTAAGTTAATAAAGTTACACGGTGTTGCATCTACACTCAATCTCTGCACCAAGGTTTACTGCATAATACACTGTTTTATGGTATAGTTACAAAGGTTTAACATTGTGAGCGTCTGCGCCGCTGGTGATCTCCTCGTGGTCTCGAGCGTTCGCATTGCTATAGCAAATCATTACGTTAGTCGGCAGCCAATAGTGTGCCTGCCTGTGATCTCTTGGCCGTGAGCGAACGTGACGCTTGAGCGTCTCGACCTCGGCTAAGCGATTGCTACGCAACGTGCGTACCCTTACGGTATTCCATACGTCAATAGCGTACAGTGTTCTTAGGCCTCTTAAAGGGTTTTAAATAAGATAAATATTTAGCTTTATCACTCTATATAGGGACGCTAATACCCTATTCTGAGAGCAGCAAATAGCATCTCAACACAGGTTCTATCACAGGCGACTTTCCTTTTTTAGTCATCATACAACATGCCCAGTGCCGTAAAAAAAGCATCAACACTTTTAAGCAACGGACAGTCAGGCTGCAACCCATATGCCCAGACCTGTGAGTCTCCTTGTAGCAAGGAAATCACTATGCCCACCTGCTGAATCTCCGACCCAGAAGACTGAGGCCTAAGCTGGAAATATAGCTTGCAGCTCTCCTTGAAACAAAAGAACTGCGAGCGATCTCCAGAAAAACGATCCGGGAGATTTACTTTCGTCTCCTTAACCCCTGAAGGCACTGCTGCTGCGGGAGCTCCGCCAGCGGCCTGCGAGGTGTGCATTTTAATGGACAAATCATTAAATTGTCGAGTCAGGACCTGCACCTGATCGACCACCTGTTGCAAAGTATTTTGAGGGGTATGCTCCATATTCCCACAAAATTTCAACAGGAGTATTTGGCTGCTGAATATGTTATGCACACCAGTGCCAGCAGGAATGTACTGGTGTCTGAACGGAGAGGGATGCAAAACAAATGAACTCACAGACAGACTGGGGAATATGACATTACATACATAGAAGGTGATAGGGTAACAAAATAAACACAAAGTGAACAGAGAAGCCCAAAGGCTAAGAAACTGGGTGTCTCCCTAGTATTAGGAATGCTCAGATGGAAAGAAGCGAGATGTTGTGATTTAATACGTAGAGAACCCGAAATGCTGTTGCTAAGGGCAACAGCAAAACCCTAAAGGGTTACCAACGGGTGTGGCAGTAAACTCCTTGGTCAGAGATGGAATAATAGACACAAGGAGAGTCTCCACAATCCTAGTCCTCACTTGCAGTGCACTGGTTCAGTTTACTGCCACTAAACTGACACCTGAACACCTTGCACAGTGAGAAAGGATTTTGGCAGGCAAGTCTGAGAATACAGCCGCAAACTTGCTAGGTTCACAGAGTAGCAAAAGAACCCCAGCAGGTTAAACGACTGACTCCAGTCTTACTGCTAGGTCTGGATTGGCAGAGTGTAATACCAAATCCCAAGGCCTATTTGCAGTAAGCAACAAACAAATACAAAGTTTACACAGTACTAGCTAGCTTTCAGCAACTGACTAACCAACAAAGATTCAGCAGCATCTGCCTAACCTGAGAAGAGGGTTTATATAGCAGGTGCTGTCCACGCCCCACTCAGACCTCACAGACTGTGAGCACAAAAACCAGCACCGGATCCCCTGCCGTGCACAGAGCCTGTAACCACTGCACAGCAAAAGACCCGAACCGGAGTATCAGCTACGCTCAGGTTACACCGCTAGCACTTGTCTCCCGGTTGCCATGACGACGTGGCAGCACAGAGCAGGAGACCCTAACAACGGGTTCCGCAGGAGACATGGGCACTAAAAAGAACTTTAGGTATGGGTGTGCACTGGCTCCTCCCTCTATGCCCCTCCTCCAGACCTCAGTTAGAGAAACTGTGCCCAGAGGAGACGAACAGTACGAAGAAAGGATTTTGTAAATCCAAGGGCAAAATTCATACCAGCCACACCATTCACACCGTATAACATGGAATATATGAACCAGTCAACAGTATGAAACAAAACCAGTATCAGTCCAAAACTGATTCAACTGAAACATAACCCTTATGTAAGCAACAACTATATACAAGTCTTGCAGTATGTCGTCCGCACTGGGACTGGCGCCCTGCATCCTCTACGGACTACGAGAAAAAGATTTACCGGTAGGTTTAAAATCTTATTTTCTCTTACGTCCTAGAGGATGCTGGGTACTCCGTAAGGACCATGGGGATTATACCAAAGCTCCAAAACGGGCGGGAGAGTGCGGATGACTCTGCAGCACCGAATGAGCAAACATTAGGTCCTCATCGGCCAGGGTATCAAACTTGTAGAATCTTGCAAAGGTGTTTGAACCCGACCAAGTTGCTGCTCGATAAAGCTGTAAAGCCGAGACGCCCCGGGCAGCCGCCCAAGAAGAACTCACCTTCCTAGTGGAATGGGCCTTAACCGAATTCGGTAACGGCAATCCATTTGGTAAAAATTCTCGGGGCCGTGGCCAGCCCAAATGGCAACGTCTGAAATTGGTAGTGACAATCCTCCACCACAAATCTCAGGAACGCCTGGTGAGGTTGATAAATGGGGACATGAAGGTATGCATCCTTTATGTCTAGAGACACCATGTAATCTCCCTCTTCCAGACTTGCAATGACCGCCCTGAGCGACTCCATCTTGAACTTGAACCTCTAAGTATAGGTTTAAGGATTTTAAATTTAGAATGGGTCTGACCGAACCGTCCGGTTTCGGGACCACAAACAGGATTGAGTAATAGCCCATCCCCTGCTGCAGCGGGGGAACCTTGACCACCACTTGTTGGAGACACAATTATTGAATTGCTGCCAAAACTACCTCCCTCTCTCTATTCCCCATGGTCCTTACGGAGTCCCCAGCAACCTCTACGGAATACGAGAAAAAGATTTACCGGTAGGTTTAAAATCTTATTTTTCCTCTCTCCCTCTTTTTTCTTTATTAGAGACATACATATATTTTATTCACATTTGTTCTCACTCTGTTTTCCAATTACCTCAATTCTGCTTCCCCCTTTCTTTCACATCATCACATAGTTCAACACCACTTATACTTACAATTTAGATCTATTAGAATAATACCTGGAAAGATCCTGTAACAACCTTCCTCTTTTCTTTACAAGAAACACAATCCCTCCCTTTTTTCTCCCATTCAGTATAACCTTCTTTGGGAGGATCCCATATAGGCCCCCATCTATGAGACCTTATGAGTGGGGCCTTTATGATATACTTACCTGTTATCTAATAGATATATTTTTTCTTTAGATCCGATTTAATATCATCTAACGAACATCTTTTCTTGTATCTCAATGACCACAATGTGATAATTGTTTATTTTCGAACAATCTTATACTTAAGTTTGAGTACAGTAGGTAACACCCTGGGGAACACTATGACATTGATACTTATAATTGATTATGAATCTTATATTAAGCACAGGACACAGGGATTAATAATTTTACAGCGAGTTTTATGGCTCTTATATACTTACCTTGGGAATCGGAATGATTTCGGGTTGGACATGACATCATAAGGGTGTCAAGGATTGTATTATTTCAAGCAATCTTTTATATGAACAATATGCAACGTAGTAGAATTTGTATGGATAATATGGAAGACAATAAGTTCCAACAGTGTACAAGCAAGCATATCTGTATATTTAAGACTACATACTTGCCTGAAGATATAAGGTCCATTAAGGGCATAAAATGGTCGTTTACAGATGGCACCAGGCTCTCGAACCGTCCCTGTTGTAGGACCTGATCCGAGTGACTTAATTGATAAAGTGATTGGATTTTTAAAATACCACTGAAGTCACTAGATTGTCGGTCTGTAATAAAATATAACCATCCCAATATGAATATAATATTCCATGGGCATTTGGGTATATTTAAACCTATTTGGCCCATATATGGTCCTTTTCTATGCTTAACAAGATTTATACTGTACATCTTTACGTCAAAAGAAAATGATCTTTGTATAATAAATTTAGTACATCTAAATTGTAGGAATACGTTCCCCGTATGTGTTTGGTACAAAGCATTTAATCGATATGCAACATCTGATGATTATTGGTCAATTATGGTACAGTATATCATTTAATTAACAAATGTTTGCGTTGTCTCGGACTTATAGAATAGGAATTGGAATGTACAAATACATATTATATAGAAGGATCAATAAGGTTTTATTAGGCGATCCGACCTGGGATCTACATCCACTCAGCCTTACCTAACTGCACAATGATTCACTTAGATGTAAGAATCTTTCCTGTCTCCCCGTCGGTTTCTAAAAGGTAAACAGAGTAGTGTTTTGATGCACTGTAAGAACTCCGATCACGTGATCGGACTCTATTTTGACATCTCACTCACTGACTGACGTCGGGAACCACGTGATCGGAGTGGACCGACGTCAGCAGCCATGTGACCAGTGCCCGAACGGGAAGAGAAAGCGCTACTATTGGTGCTAAAACACACATGACTTCTATCTGACACGAGATTGGCTGGAGTCAATCCTAGAAATAATGTTCACGGAAGGCAATCGGGTTCAGCCTTGTTAAAGCTATACAGCGAAACGTGCACGTCGGCGTTTCAGCGGCTTTCCACACTCCCTAATTTATTTACAATGGTGTATAATTTATTTAGATAGAAAGTTTGTCTAGACCCTCATTGACACCCTCTTATATTGAGGTTATTCAAATAAAGCTTAAGTGTCAGGAGTGGCCATTACGGAGTAACACAGAGTGATAAGAGAAAACATATGTGACCTACCCTGATAAGGCTCAATAAATGATGGATGTTATTAACTAACATGTATGGCGTTGTCACTAGCAACAACATTGTGCGGCTAGCTTGAATTTGCAAATAGATGCGCTGTACCCATGACATTGCTCAGTAACAGAATATCCTACATGTTACATTAACTCAGTATTGTCAATAGCTGACCAGCGGCAGCTGCAAATGAAAACTGCGCTTTGTTTCGCAACATAATAGATACAAATCAGCAATCCAACATATACTTTCCAGTTCTCAAGTACAAACCAGTAATACATAAGTGAAGTGAACTGTGCAATAGAATATCGATACATTGTATGAATACACAGCACAAGTGTATCTAGGAAAGTATTAATGTAGCAACACTGTCTCCATACTTACTACTGCTAGAACAGGCTGTCACAATATTTAAACAGCTCTGTATGAAAAGCATAGCAGTAGAGTATCACTGGAAATTGAATATTAGCAACCGCACATGAATTATTGATTTATCATATATGCAATACAAAGGCTGCAAGATAACCATGTGATACATCCCTCCAGCACTGCTTATCCTTATTGAGTGGGTATTAACCCATGGTTTCTCTAACTAAAATCAATGACACATAATGTGAAGTGAATGTGTAGAATTCAACAAAATAATAAAAATGTGCATATTGTATGAATAAAAACATACACTGTATTTGCAGGAGCAATTTATTGTAATAAATGACCTTTCATGTTATATTTCTATAACACCATACAAGAGCTTAATAGAATCAGGGGTCTGGCCACCCAATTAATTTCAGACTCTCAGTATCTCCATAAGGATCTTTAATATAACACCTTGTGGGAGTTATTAGTGGAAGTACCGCTTTTTAAATCTATTCACATTTATTCTAATTCCTTTCACTTATTTGTCTGTATGTGTCTAAGTTTTAAACCTCTGTTTTGCTGTGTAATCCCCAGATAAATGGGGCGATTTAGAAGGCATAAGCATTAAAAGCTAAGTTTTATATAGTTAATATGGTTTAAATGATATTTTGTGTGCCCAACTAAGCAACCACTTTTGGTTCTCCCTTTTTTCTGCTTTGAATTAGAGTTGCAACTGGGCTGCACCCCCACACAGCTAGATCTATCAGCAGATTTACAACAAATTTATTGGGGTCCGCATATAAGATAAGATCTAATCAGTCTATAGATCCTCTAAGTGTGCAGATACATTTTTTCTTTCCTATCCAGACAGTTGCTAGCTGCTGCGCTACCCCGCTCACTCACAGCCTAGGCTCTCTGTCTGTGACGCACTTGGTGCGGTCTAATTTCTTAATGGTATGCTGTACTGGGCTGTACTCAATACTTGACCACCACAGTAGAGATATTTGAACACTGAAGAGAGAACTAGGTGGATGAATAGAAACTGCAGCCACCTGATTGGACAGGGAGTGAGGTTATCCAATCAGGAGCCATGTTCACACCACACCTCCCCGGCAGACTGAATGTCTAGCACGGTTTTAGTCCGCCAGCCACAAAAGCTCATTGCAAGTTGTCCAGTGGAAACCTGTGCTCTGACATCTGCTATTAATAGGAGTGACACCTATAGAAACTTTACAAGCAGGTAGAGGTTGGGGGAGGAGCACCCTAAAGAGTATAACCTTTTGAATAAACAAAAAACCATTTAACAAGAAAAGTGGTTACATAAAATATGTTCTCATACTGTCGCTATGTTCTGCTCCACAGCCTTATGAAGAAAAGGAAATCGTAGACATGGTGATGCTGAGGCTGTCAGGGCTGTTTGGGAAACAGAAAACGACGGAAGAGGCAGCAACAGACAAGGACAAGGACAAAGAGTCGTGAGCAGATATGAGAGAAGGGCAGTCTGATCATCTTATTTATTATTCTACAGTTCTTCAACAGTCACAAATTTAATTAAAGAGCTAATTACTTGCAGCAAATGGGGGTGTTCTGTGCAGTTCCAGTCATCACATGCTGTATGTATGGAATTTAATTAGGTCCATGACCATATAAAAGCAGCAGATCTGAGGATAGCATGGTTGCATAGTGGTCAGCATTACTGCCTCACAGGAGATATCATGAGTTCAATTCCCTACTAATACCGGTCTGTGTGAAGTTTGTATGTTTTCCCAGGGTTGGCGTGCTTAAAAAGCATACTGGTGGCCTAGTTGGCTTCCAATAAAAATGAACCCTACTGTGTGTGTGTGTGTCCATGCAGTAGGGAATATAGCCTGTAAGCAGCACTGGGGTAGGGTATGATGCCAGTTACCAATGTGATGTCAATTACAATGTGTGTGGGCTGTATAATAACCTTTCCAGACAAACTAAAACCCTGTTTTTTTTGCGGCGCACGTGCATTAAACTTGGTCCTGCTTACATCTGAAAGGGTTTCACCCGAGTTGATAGTCCTGGGACTAGCAACCCTGAAACCGACTAGGGTTATTCCTGGGACTAGCAACCCAGGTCAGTGCCACGGCTTATGTGTGACCCAGGTAACGCCTAAAAGAAATTAATTGGCGGGGAGCAGTAGCACTTGGGAGATAACATAATCCCCAAGCACCCACTGTTTGACAGAAGACCCACGTCACTGGAAAAAACTCAGGTCTGGAAATTACCTGGGTAGTCACCCACGTGTGAACAGGAGCAAGTACTGAAAACCCAGGCTTTAACCTGTGCTCAGTGTCCTGGGTCCGAGCTGGCCTACAGCCAGGGTTTAAGTCTGAAAGGGGTGTTAATAACCGTTAATAAGTCATTGGTATATCCAGGTAAGATAGCTACCTAGAATGGATGGACATTCCCTTTACATGTTAGCTACTGTTCTCTATTATCAGTCATTTTAGGCTCAAAGGTGTCTTTCTCTGACGTCCTAGTGGATGCTGGGAACTCCGTAAGGACCATGGGGAATAGCGGCTCCGCAGGAGACTGGGCACAACTAAGAAAGATTTAGGACTACCTGGTGTGCACTGGCTCCTCCCTCTATGCCCCTCCTCCAGACCTCAGTTAGAATTTTGTGCCCGGCCGAGCTGGATGCACACTAGGGGCTCTCCTGAGCTCCTAGAAAAGAAAGTATAATTTAGGTTTTTTATTTTCAGTGAGATCTGCTGGCAACAGACTCACTGCTACGAGGGACTAAGGGGAGAGAAGCGAACCTACCTGCTTGCAGCTAGCTTGGGCTTCTAGGCTACTGGACACCATTAGCTCCAGAGGGAACGAACACAGGCCCAGCCTCGGTCGTCCGGTCCCGGAGCCGCGCCGCCGTCCCCCTTACAGAGCCAGAAGCAAGAAGACATTCCTGGAAATCGGCGGCAGAAGACTTCGGTCTAAATCAAGGTAGCGCACAGCACTGCAGCTGTGCGCCATTGCTTCCCATGCACACCACACACTCCAGTCACTGATGGGTGCAGGGCGCTGGGCGCCCTGGGCTGCAATAATAGTACCTTGCTGGCAAAATAAACACATAATATAGTCATTAAGACTATATATGTGTAAAATCCCCTGCCAGATATACATATAAAAAAGCGGGAGAAATCCGCCGGAAAAGGGGCGGGGCTATCTCCCTCAGCACACTGGCGCCATTTTCCCTCACAGCTCCGCTGGAAGGACGCTCCCCAGGCTCTCCCCTGCAGTTTCCAGACTACATAGGGTAAAAAAAGAGAGGGGGGGCACTAAATTTAGGCGCAATCTGTGTAATATCAGCAGCTATAGGGGAAAAATCACTGTGGGTAGTGTGAATCCCTATATATATAGCGCTCTGGTGTGTGCTGGCATACTCTCTCTCTGTCTCCCCAAAGGACTTTGTGGGGTCCTGTCCTCAGTCAGAGCATTCCCTGTGTGTGTGCGGTGTGTCGGTACGGCTGTGTCGACATGTTTGATGAGGAGGCTTATGTGGAGGGGGAGCAGATGCCGATAAATGTGATGTCACCCCCTGCGGGGTCGACACCTGAGTAGATGGACATGTGGAAGGAATTACGCGACAGTGTCAACTCCTTACATAAAAGGTTTGACGACATAGCAGAGGTGGGACAGCCGGCTTCTCAGCCCGTGCCTGCCCAGCCGTCTCAAAAGCCATCAGGGGCCCTAAAACGCCCACTACCTCAGATGGCAGACACAGATGTCGACACGGATACTGACTCCAGTGTCGACGACGATGAGACTAGTGTACATTCCAATAGAGCCACCCGTTACATGATTACGGCAATGAAAAATGTGTTGCACATTTCAGATATTACCCCAGGTACCACAAAAAAGGGTATTATGTTTGGGGAGAAAAAGCTTCCAGTGGTTTTTCCCCCATCCGATGAATTAAATGAAGTGTGTGAAGAAGCGTGGGTTTTCCCCGATAAGAAACTGGTAATTTCTAAAAGGTTACTAATGGCGTACCCTTTCCCGCCAGAGGATAGGTCACGTTGGGAGACATCCCCTAGGGTGGATAAAGCGCTCACACGTCTGTCAAAAAAGGTGGCACTACCGTCTCCAGACACGGCCGCCCTAAAGGAGCCTGCAGATAGAAAGCAGGAGGCTATCCTGAAGTCTGTATATACACACTCAGGTATTATACTGAGACCAGCTATTGCTTCAGCATGGATGTGCAGTGCTGCAGCTGCGTGGTCAGATTCCCTGTCAGATAACATTGATACCTTAGACAGGGACACTATATTGCTAACCATAGAGCATATTAAAGACGCAGTCTTATACATGAGAGATGCACAGAGGGATATTTGCCGGCTAAAATAAACGCAATGTCCATTTCTGCCAGGAGAGGATTGTGGACTCGGCAGTGGACAGGTGATGCTGATTCTAAAAGGCACATGGAAGTTTTGCCTTACAAGGGTGAGGAGTTGTTTGGGGATGGTCTCACGGACCTAGTTTCCACAGCTACAGCTGGGAAATCAAAATATTTACCCCATGTTCCCTCACAGCCGAAGAAAGCACCGTATTATCAGGTACAGTCCTTTCGGTCCCAGAAAGGCAAGCGGGTTGAAGGCGCGTCCTTTCTGCCCAGAGGCAGAGGAAAAAAGCTGCAGCATACAGCCAGTTCCCAGGAACAAAAGTCCTCCCCCGCTTCCTCTAAGTCCACCGCATGACGCTGGGGCTCCACAGGCGGAGCCAGGTACGGTGGGGGCCCGTCTCAAGTACTTCAGCGACCAGTGGGCTCGCTCACGGGTGGATCCCTGGACTCTACAGGTAGTATCTCAGGGGTACAAGCTGGAGTTCGAGACGTCTCCCCCTCGCCGTTTCCTCAAATCTGTCTTGCCGACAGCTCCCTCGGACAGGGAGGCAGTGCTGGAGGCAATTCACAAGCTGTATTCGCAGCAAGTGATAGTCAAGGTACCCCTCCTTCAACAAGGACGGGGTTACTATTCCACAATGTTTGTGGTACCGAAACCGGACGGGTCGGTGAGACCCATCCTAAATTTAAAATCCTTGAACACTTATATACGAAGGTTCAAGTTCAAAATGGAATCGCTCAGAGCGGTTATTGCAAGCCTGGACGAAAGGGATTACATGGTATCACTGGACATCAAGGATGCTTACCTGCATGTCCCCATTTACCCCCCTCACCAGGAGTACCTCAGATTTGTGGTACAGGACTGTCATTACCAATTCCAGACGTTGCCGTTTGGTAAATACCCTCGATGCCGTGGACAGACCAAGGTAATGGCAGAGATGAGGATACTCCTTCGAAAAAAGGGAGTTATAATTATCCCGTACTTGGACGATCTCCTTATAAAGGCGAGGTCCAGGGAACAGTTGTTGATCGGAGTAGCACTGGCTCGGGCAGTGCTACAACAGCACGGCTGGATCCTGAACATTCCGAAGTCGCAGCCGGTTCCCACAACGCGTCTACTGTTCCTGGGGATGGTTCTCGACACAGAACAGAAAAAAGTGTTTCTCCCGGAGGAGAAGGCCAAGGAGTTGTCATCTCTAGTCAGAGACCTCCTAAAACCAAAACAGGTGTCGGTGCACCACTGCACGCGTGTCCTGGGAAAAATGGTGGCTTCTTACGAAGCAATTCCATTCGGAAGGTTCCATGCAAGGATCTTTCAGTGGGATCTGTTGGACAAGTGGTCCGTATCGCATCTTCAGATGCATCGGCTGATAACCCTGTCTCCAAGGGCCAGGGTGTCGCTGCTGTGGTGGCTGCAGAGTGCTCATCTTCTAGAGGGCCGCAGATTCGGCATACAGGACTGGGTCCTGGTGACCACGGATGCCAGCCGTCGAGGTTGGGGGGCAGTCACGCAGGGAAGAAACTTCCAAGGACAATGGTCAAGTCAGGAGACTTCCCTACACATAAATATTCTGGAACTAAGGGCCATTTACAATGCCCTAAGTCAGGCAAGACCCCTGCTTCAACACCAGCCGGTGCTGATCCAGTCAGACAACGTCACGGCGGTCGCCCATGTAAACTGACAGGGCGGCACAAGAAGCAGGATGGCGATGGCAGAAGCCACAAGGATTCTCTGATGGGCGGAAAATCACGTGTTAGCACTGTCAGCAGTGTTCATTCCGGGAGTGGACAACTGGGAAGCAGACTTCCTCAGCAGACACGACCTCCACCCGGGAGAGTATGGACTTCATCCAGAAGTCTTCAAAATGCTGGTAAACCGTTGGGTAAGACCACAGGTGGACATGATGAAGTCCCGCCTCAACAAAAAGTTGAAAAGATATTGCGCCAGGTCAAGGGACCCTCAGGCGATAGCTGTGGACCAGTCGGTTTATGTGTTCCCTCCTCTACCTCTCATACCCAAAGTACTGAGAATAATAAGAAGAGGAGTAAGAACTATACTAGTGGTTCCGGATTGGCCAAGAAGAGCCTGGTACCCGGAACTTCAAGAGATGTTATCAGAGGACCCATGGCCTCTGCCGCTCAGACAGGACCTGCTGCTGCAGGGGCCCTGTCTGTTCCAAGACTTACCGCGACTGCGTTTCACGGCATGGCGGTTGAACACCGGATCCTAAAAGAAAAAGGCATTCCGGAGGAAGTTATTCCTACACTGATTAAAGCTAGGAAAGAGGTGACCGCAAACCATTATCACCGCATATGGCGGAAATATGTTGCGTGGTGTGAGGCCAGGAAGGCCCCAACGGAGGAATTTCAACTGGGTCGTTTTCTGCACTTCCTGCAGTCAGGAGTGACTATGGGCCTAAAATTGGGCTCCATTAAGGTCCAGATTTCGGCTCTGTCCATTTTCTTCCAAAAAGAACTAGCTTCACTGCCTGAAGTTCAGACTTTTGTTAAAGGAGTGCTGCATATTCAGCCCCCGTTTGTGCCTCCAGTGGCACCTCAACGTGGTGTTGGATTTCCTAAAGTCGCATTGGTTTGAGCCACTTAAGACCGTAGAGCTAAAATACCTCACGTGGAAAGTGGTCATGCTGTTGGCCCTGGCGTCGGCCAGGCGTGTATCAAAATTGGCGGCTTTGTCATGTAAAAGCCCTTATCTGATTTTTCATACGGATAGGGCGGAATTGAGGACTCGTTCCCAATTCCTTCCTAAGGTGGTATCAGCGTTTCATGTGAACCAACCTATTGTGGTGCCTGCGGCTACTCGGGACTTGGAGGACTCCAAGTTGCTGGACGTAGTCAGGGCCCTGAAAATATATGTTTCCAGGACGGCTGGAGTCAGGAAAACTGACTCGCTGTTTATCCTGTATGCACCCAACAAGCTGGGTGCTCCTGCTTCTAAGCAGACTATTGCTCGCTGGATCTGTAGCACGATTCAACTTGCACATTCTGCGGCTGGACTGCCGCATCCTAAATCGGTAAAAGCCCATTCCACGAGGAAAGTGGGCTCTTCTTGGGCGGCTGCCCAAGTGGTCTCGGCTTTACAACTTTGCCGAGCTGCTACTTGGTCGGGTTCAAACACTTTTGCGAGATTCTACAAGTTTGATACCCTGGCTGAGGAGGACCTTGAGTTTGCTCATTCGTGCTGCAGAGTCATCCGCACTCTCCCGCCCGTTTGGGAGCTTTGGTAAAATCCCCATGGTCCTTACGGAGTACCCAGCATCCACTAGGACGTTAGAGAAAATAAGAATTTACTCACCGGTAATTCTATTTCTCGTAGTCCGTAGTGGATGCTGGGCGCCCATCCCAAGTGCGGATTGTCTGCAATACTTGTATATAGTTATTGCCTAACTTAAGGGTTATTGTTCTGAGCCTTCTGTTCGTGAGGCTCAGTTGTTTTTCATACTGTTAACTGGGTATAGTATCACGAGTTGTACGGTGTGATTGGTGTGGCTGGTATGAGTCTTACCCAGGATTTCCAATCCTTTCCTTATTGTGTCAGCTCTTCAGGGCACAGTTTCCTAACTGAGGTCTGGAGGAGGGGCATAGAGGGAGGAGCCAGTGCACACCAGGTAGTCCTAAATCTTTCTTAGTTGTGCCCAGTCTCCTGCGGAGCCGCTATTCCCCATGGTCCTTACGGAGTTCCCAGCATCCACTACGGACTACGAGAAATAGATTTACCGGTGAGTAAAATCTTATTTTTCATAAGGAACCTGACAAATACATATATTTGCTCAGGACATAACAGAGGCAGTCACAGCCCTACCGATACGATTTGTCTTCTGATCACACCCTGCACATGTTCAAGAAGGCCCCAGCTTTATTATAAAGAAATACATGCACAAAACAAGCCCAACAGCTGTTTGTAAATGTTATGTACAAAGATTACAAAATCAAGTAGCGTGAGCAACTCATTAGTAGAATGAATTCCTTTGTGTTTTGTCTTATGACATATCCAAACGGAGCTCTTATGTTCATGGGCAACACAGAGATGATGACGACTTTGGGGAAATAGGTTTCTGGTGTGGACTTATGGCCGGAAGCCTCGGGTTACCAAATTGCTTTATGCATTGATCGCTCTCACCCGTTCCTGCAAAAGCCTGACTTTCAGTGCAGGGATAATGAAAACGTCCAGACTTGCATTGGTGGGTAGCCACTTTCTCCCTAATACAAAGGACTCTTAAGAGGAGCAAGGAAATGCTCTGTGTATACTTTACAAACAAGTGTTTTAAGATTTTAGATTTCTCCTCTGAAAAGTTCAGTAAGTTTACAGAGAGTAGTAGAGACTGGATCCCAAGTCTTAGGTTTTCTTCTTCAGCTCCTCAAATCTACGTGACAAGTCATCAAAATCAATATCTTCAGAATTAGAAGTGCCTGCTCCAGCAGAAGCGGTGGGGAGTGTGTCAGGGACAGAGGGGAGCTCAGGAAGAACAAAGTTGTCTGGCATTTTGGACCGCGGTTTAGCGACTGGTGGCCCATTATATCCTGGACCTGCGGAAGCAACAAACACAGGTCACATCTGTATCTGCACATCCCTGGCTACATATGGCCGCCATGAATTATACACATCTTTGACGACTTACCATCTTGAGCAGGAGGAGCGTTTGCACGTGGCCCATCATTGCCAACCTGTTGGAGAAAGGGAAGGGGTTAGGGCAGGGGTTCTCAAACGTGGTCCTCAAGGCACCCAAACGTTCCAGGTTTTAGTTATATACATGGCTCAGCAGGTATGCGGTGAGCATACCACTCGTCGGGATCCCGAATGGGTTACCATACTGCCGAGGTAAGTAATTCCCCCTCTATGGGGGTCCACGACACCCATAGACGGAACTCGCCACCGAGACCGCCGGCATTCCACTGCTTGGGATGCCGATGTTGGTATAATGACAATCAGCATCCCGTGCGGCAGGATACCATACCGATCCCACTCAGCACAGATGTTTAAATTAGCACCTCAGTCAGTTTTGATGTAGTCACCTATGACCAAGCATGAATAAACTTAACACCTGGACCACGTGTGGGTCTCTGGGTTAGGGTGTACAAGAAGGTTCTCTAAAGGATTTGCCAAGTACTTAGAAGAATCTTACAAGAAAACTTCTGAATATTTTGAACTGTATGGCGTAAACCAGCAATGAATACTATTTAGAACTACAGTATATACACAAACACACTGGATAATACTTCTAAAGTTGGGTTACATTGGAAAGAGCCAGTTGGACAATTTAGGCTTTCCCATAACCACATTAGTCCTAAGTAATAGCAGTTCAAGATTCTACAAATCTAATCTTCTATGCCAACTATTGCCCAAGAGCTCCCATTCTGATTTACATGGGGCTGAAACATCCTCTGCTACTTACAGCTTCATATGTCGGAGGCATATCCGGGATCGGTGGTGGCCCAAACCCCATGGCCGGAGGATGCTGGTGACCAAAAGGCTGATAGATTCCCACAGCTGGTCCGTTGAAGGACTCCTGTTGAAAAATCAGGAGAAATCAAATAAAACAACTGACAAAATAGAATAGGAACTAAAAGGTTTCATATGGCTAAAAATTTAAAAAATAAAAAAACAAAAAACACAACAACACAGAAGGTCTGTCCATCATCTTTGTATGTTTATGAGATGGTCAATTCATAACCATTTCCCACCAGTCCCCCTGAATGCATACACTGTGCATTTCCCAGTACTGTATGGGTCAATTCGATAAAAGGTAAAAACACTAAGGACACACTGTTTCCAAGAAGGGGATTAATGTCCTGCAGGATCTGTAACGCAATGCATGGAACGCTACTACTCATGTAGTGCGCAGAATAGACATTTGTAGAACACATCGGATATTTTGCATTGAGCGAGTGAAACAAATATTAGACAAGGGCTCAGCTTGGTTCCCAAAACAGGTGAAAAAGCTACAACCACCATATTTGCTTTCAAAAAAGGACACTAGAAAGTCAGAGTAACACAAGAGTGTACACATGATACAGAATCCAGCAGTAGTACATACCGGGCCACCAGGCGCAGGGTAAGAGAACGGTATGGTGGGTGTAGGCATCTGCATAGCGCCCACTGTTGGCAATGGCACACCGAAGCCACCGCCTCCTCCTCCTCCACCACCACCACCTCTCTTTATGTCATCTGAAAATCCGACATCTATGAGATCAGCCTCCACTCCTATGGGAACTTCAGCCTTAGGAATAGAAGCACAACAGATTAGAGAAACAGTCATTTGTCCACTTCCCTTGCTTTTAGAACGAATACTGTTGCACACACTTGGGGGGGAAGGGGGGAATCTAACTGCGTGTGATGTTCTCGCCCCTGCGAGTCTGCAATAGCTGCACTTTATGGCAGCTCAGACTCACGCAAATTGTGTTTGCACAACATTGTGCGAACTCGAGATGAGAGCGGGCCGCAAGACTAGTCAGCTCTCTCCCCTGTAGAGAATGCAATAGATGTTGAACAATAATGACAATGAACCGACTTTTTGAGACTTACACGGTGAAATCTGTACCATGAGTACTGCAGACTAAATATAGTGTTCTCATTGTATACAGTCAGTGTGCACAAAACTAGTGTTGCACAGGTAAACAATTCACTGCTGAGGCTTCTCACCCCTGTGCTGAGCCTACTTTTCACGGTCCAACACCAATATCAGTAATTTTTTTTAATGCAGTACCCAATACAATTATTATTTATTTATTTTTTAGTGGAGTTTTAAGTAAAACACTCCTAATATGACACATACAACACATACATGGTTTGTTTTTAGAGCAGTGGATTCCAAACTTTTTTGAATCACGGCGCCCTAGAATATCAGGTTTTTTTTCACGGCACCCCTAGGCCAAAATGTTCTTATTGAGAAATTTAGAAAGCATTTATATGTCATCCTTAGGGTCAGTTGTGTGGTGAGGGACAAGATTTGCTTCTGTTTGACCACATATTTTATGACTGGCAGCCACCAGAACTGGTTTTGCCTATTATATTGACCATGAATAATTTTAATTGGTCCTGGACCACCAACCCAGGGCACCCCTGCAAGTGTCCCGAGGCACCCCAGGGAGCCACGGCACACAGTTTGGGAACCTCTGTTTTAGAGTGAAAGTATAAGAAATTGAACTAAAAGCAAATGGAGTGTATATGGGTGTGGTATGGAAGGTTGACAGTGTCTAGGTCGACCACTATTGGTTGACAGTAACTAGGTCGACGGGGATGCTAGGTCAAAAGGGTCTCTAGGTCGACAGGTTAAAAGGTCAACATGAGTTTTTGAATTTTTTTGGGTGTCGTTTTCTCCGTACAGTGAGTGGGAACCCCCAATTAGTGCACCGTGTCCTCTCGCATGGCGAGCGAGCTTTGGGCAAGGTTACTATTCCCAATCGTAGTCCGCGTGGATCGTCAAGTATGAAAAAGTAAAAAAAATAAAAAAACTCATGTCAGCCTTTTGACCTTGAACATGTCGACCAATATTGGTCGACCTAGTTACTGTCGACCAGATCCCATGTAGATATAGGTTTTGTGTTTGTTATTTTTAGAAACACCACAAAAATACTTTGATACTTGCTTCAGCACCAATCCATCGTCCCATAACAGCAGAAAGCAAGATTCTGAAGGTTTTCATAAAATAAAATATAGTTTTCATGGTCTTCAAAATGAACATGGACACCTGTTTGTTTGCTTGTTTTTTACCCATAATCGGGAAGATCTGGGTAGAAGATCTGCCTCCATCACTGGAAAATGTATAGTTTTGTGTCATTGTCTGGTGACACACATGCGTTTGTGCCAGTATGGGGGATATAGGGTACATTTAGTGCCCTTTTCCCATCTCTGTACAAGTTAGGTCTTCCATAGAGTAGAATGATATTGTATGGCAGGCATTTCCAGACTTTTGGACTCCCTAATCTAGTCTAAAGGCCAAAAAACTTTTGGAATCTACCATGGGGACATGGCCTTCTGGTAAGGGATGTGCGGACTATTTCACTTGGGGGGGTATGCTTTTATGGCTGTGAGCCAAAGAAACAAAACTATCGAAAAATATATATACATTTTAACATTGACGCTAATGATATTCAATACTTAAATACTAATTTCTCAACATGGCAAACCCTCGTTAGATAACACAGGGGAAAGGGTCAAAGGATATTTCTGTGCAAACCATTGTGAGGTGCACAAATACATGCAAATGTATTTGCCTGTCAAACAGAAGATGGCTTCCAGAGGAGGTGAAAGGTCCTCTCTAACACTATAGATTGTGACCGATGATGGGTACAAATCAGTTTATGGAGTAACAATTAATATTCACAGATGAACACTACAAATCATTGGCAGAAAATAAAGCTGGGCACAGTACACAGGGATTACAGAAGATAGAACGGAGCCCAGTCTAGAATGTGATGGAACAGAATACATTCACTTACCATAACAACAGAGTCCGGTTCATAGGGAACATTGTAATTCTTCGCTATCTCAATTAGGTATCTCTCCACCAGGATCTTCGGAGGAGCCTCCACACTCAGCTTGTGCATCAGCTATAGGCAAAGGAAAGGAGGGGACATTATCGGGTGCAATTTAAATGCTGGAGCATATTGTAGGCATTAAACATGATGCACAGTAGAAATATTACTATATAATGTATGTATGGGGTGAAGGTGCGGTTTTTAGAGGAAATACTGTAGTTATTAAACAGTACACACCAATCAAGGTGAACGCATTCAAATTGTACCTACAATATAAATCACATTACATTCACAGCGGCCGGTACAGTTATAAAAATATCAAATCACAATAAAAATAAAAATTGTATACTATCCAGCTTCCAATGAACTATACACATTTAAAATTTAGTGGGGTACACACGGAGAGATCCGTGCTTAAATTCTACGCAATCTGACTAGATTGCTTAGAAATTAAGCACGGATCTCTCCGTGTGTATAGCCCACAGCGATAGTGATGTGTGGCCCTGCGTGTCGCTATCGCCGACTCTAGATTTGGCATGCATTCAAAATAGAGTAGATCGCTGCTGAGTGAAGTGAGCGCCCGCCCCCTCGCTCAGCACACATCTCCCCGTGTGTACGGAGCTTTACTGTGATATTACTGTGCTTCTGATAAAGAGGAGCGTTAGATGAGGCAAAAAAACGCATTAAGGATACCAGATACTACACCACCTGGAGGACTTATTTGTTTCCTGGGGAATACTGTATCTGCAAACTTGCAGTGTTCACACTCTGGAGAGAGCTGTGCTACAGGAAGGCGCCAGCAGCCTGAAGAGGTGCCACTGCCTGAATATCTGTTTATGCCATTGGGTGTAAAAAGTATTACAAGATTACAAGAGGTGTGAGGTGTGGTGCCTCTGGACTGGCTGAGCTGGATGGCCTTAGTGTGGCATACCTTTACATTCTATTAACACTTTTCACTTATTAATTTTTTAACACTATTTCTCTATTTTAATTACATTTCATTTTTGTATCACTTTCTCTATAGCTTCGGCTTCCTAAATACTAATTTATTAACACTATAGTTTTTTCACTGGTATGCTACGCTGGGCTTTCTGGCTTATGCTGGTGTTTTGTTGTGCCACACCCTGCACCTAGATATAGCGCTAGGGACCACAAATATACAGAGACGCCTTGATGCGGCTTTGGGGCTTATTCACACATTTGCGCAAATATGTGTAACGAAGATCTCTGAATTCTGTTATCATGTGGAATTTATATCTGGTTACGGTTATCATTCAGGGTGCTGGGGGAAACAAATGCCTTTTATTCTTGCTCAGAAATACCCCTTCCTTTCGAGCACCTGAATGATATCACTAAGCTAATTGAGAATCTACCAATATATATGTTTGTTGTGAGAGGCAGAGAGGTTCCTGCATTAGGAGGAGGTGCAGGCCCTGACATGCCACATGGAGCATTATGGGGTTGCTCCAAGGTAGGTAGCTCTTAGCTTAGACATATTGTAATAAGGAGCCATTATCATGTGGCTCCTTGCTGGTTAATCTTAGACCCAGATTGGGGTAATGGAGGTGTGAGGTGTGGTGCCTCTGGACTGGCTGAGCTGGATGGCTTTAGTGTGGCATACCTTTACATTCTATTAACACTTTTCACTTATTAAATTTTAACACTATTTCTCTATTTTAATTGCATTTCATTTTTGTATCACTTTCTCTATAGCTTCGGCTTCCTAAATACTAATTTATTAACACTATAGTTTTTTCACTGGTATGCTACGCTGGGCTTTCTGGCTTATGCTGGTGTTTTGGGGTGCCACACCCTGCACCTAGATATAGCGCTAGGGACCCCAAATATACAGAGACGCCTTGATGTGGCTTTGGGGCTTATTCACACATTTGCGCAAATATGTGTAACGAAGATCTCTGAATTCTGTTATCATGTGGAATTTATATCTGGTTACGGTTATCATTCAGGGTGCTGGGGGAAACAAATGCCTTTTATTCTTGCTTTGAAGATACCATACTACCCTGTTTTAAAGGAGAACAGGTCATGATCCAGGCTGTCAAAATACTGACACTGGAATCCCGACACTGATCGGAATGCCGGTGGCGGCATCCTGACGCCCAGGATCCCGAATGATACACTTGCGGTGCCGGAGAGGTTAGCTGCGTGTGTGGGGGGTTTGGGATGTTAGGTTTAGGCTGCGGGGATGGGGGTTAGGTTCAGGTGCCCCCGGGAGGGTTAGGGGGCCATTATGGAGATTACATCAGGATGTGGCAGTTGGTATCCTGATCGCCGGCATCCCGTCAGCTGCATTTCAATCCCATCTTATTTTAAGATATTCACTGCCTGACCAGGAATGTAATCGAGAGGGGGTAAAGATATGATTTTCCATATATCTAAATACTCCAAAAAGTACTGAGAGCCATTTCTGTGAATGCCTTACTCTACATGCGCCTAATTGGAGGACAGAATGACAAGCTCCCATGCTATGAACAAAGTGACCGCTGTTCTGCAGGTGCTGAGTTGGACTATAGCTTAATAGGCTTTCATGCCATAAACACAGTGACTGCTTCATCACCTATTCCTAGGGCAGGCCTGGCCAACCTGTGGCTCTCCAGATGTTGTGAAACTACACATCCCAGCATGCCCTGCCACAGTTTTAGCCTTCCCTAATAGCAAAACTGTAGCAAAGCATGATGGGACTTGTAGTTTTACAACAGCTGGAGAGCCACGGGTTGGCCAGGCCTGTCCTAGGGAAACTGGAGAGGAATGCTGGTCAGATATAGGATTATATCCTGATATTATCACAGTGATTTTAAATGTGTATATTTTTATTTGGAAGCTGGATAGTATAAGATTTAGATTTTTATTGTGATTTGATATTAATGTTTTTATAACAGTACCGGCCGGTATGAATGTGATGTGATTTATTGTATTATTAAATGAACTGTTTATCTAGCGCTTGGTTTTTTCTTTGGTGTTTGCGCTATATCCCGGGGGTTAAGGATTCCGCAGCGGATAGCTGCTGGAACAGCAGGTGTTATATAGTATAACTATTAGCACAAGTCTATTCCATTTCTACCTACACTAAGGAGGAGATTTACTAAGACAATTTTTCAAAGCAGTCTCTTATCGGTGGTTCATGATATAAAAGGGCATTAATAGCAAGTTAAAACCAGGAGTGTTTTTCATTTAATATTATCCTTTTAAATGCCACGGCCGCCAACAAGAGATGGCTCTGCTGCCTCTTAGCAAATATACCCCTAACCCCGTTTCTCTAATGGGGTACTTCTGTACCTCTCTGCTCCCCATGGGCCTCCATGAATAATGTTGTTAGGAACCTGGCTATATGCTGCTGCGATTACACACACCTATAGCTATATATGGAAGGGTGCTGTGCCAAAAGGATAATATAATCTTCTGCAAATGCAAGGGAAGAGTCCTACACTGCTGTGTATGTCGCAGCAAGAAATCGGGTGTACAGGCCAAATTTACCAGTCTGATTATTTTCAAGGTTTTTAATTTCCCCGTTTTATTTGAAACACAGCTAAAAGAAGTGTGTACGGACTATGGGGGTCATTCAGAGTTGTTCGCTCGTTATTTTTTTCTTGCAACGGAGCGATTAGTCGCTAATGCGCATGCGCAATGTCCGCAGTGCGACTGCGCCAAGTAAATTTGCTATGCAGTTAGGTATTTTACTCACGGCATTACAAGGTTTTTTCTTCGTTCTGGTGATCGTAATGTGATTGATAGGAAGTGGGTGTTTCTGGGCGGAGTGGGAGTGGCTGGAGAAACGGAGGAGTGTCTGGGCGAACGCTGGGTGTGTTTGCGACGTCAAACCAGGAACGAAACTGACTGAACTGATCGCAGATGCCGAGTAAGTCTGGAGCTACTCAGAAACTGCTAAGAAGTGTCTTTTCGCAATTCTGCTAATCTTTCGTTCGCAATTTTGATAAGCCAAGATTCACTCCCAGTAGGCGGCGGCTTAGAGTGTGCAAAGCTGCTAAAAGCAGCTTGCGAGCGAACAACTCGGAATGACCCCCTATGCACATACCCGGTCGTTGACCGTCCCAATCTGGTTTGTCCTGCACAGCTTGCCATATTCTTTGCTATACTTAGCACACAGCTGGTCAGCAACCTAAAAAGGAGGAAATATGACAGATCAGACATGGGTCACTAATATGCGTAACATGACAATAGCCCACACCTCCCGTGATATGCTCACAGGCCCAAGCATCCAAAAACCTCATGGTAAATAGGTGCACAAATAGGAAATCTGGTCTTATCTGTGTTTACACAATACCTACGGTTTCTCTGCTTACAAAGCAACAAGATCTGCTGAACACGTACACTTATATAGAAGGAACAATGCACACCCTATACGGACACACCCTCCTGCCCCCAGTATTTCTATGGTTAAGGAGACAGTGATTTCCAAACGCTTTCTATTTCACAGAGTGAATCCGCATAGAGGTCTATGCACCCATCCAGCTGATCCAGTTTTCACTCACTATTTTCAGCTCGGAGACTTCTGTCTGTAGACGTGGGGCAGCCCAGATCAGTGTGGAGACTGCTTCAGACAGGCCTGGATCCAGCTCTCTGGAAAGAGAAAATAAAATATACACGGAAAAGGATCAGAGTTAATAAAATATTACAAACAGATCGTAACGCCTGTAACGCTAAACCACGCAGCAGAAACCTACTTCATAGACTGGATTAATCCAAACCGTGCCAGGAGCAGGTCGCAGTACAGTTCCAGGATCTCCATGGCCTCCACCAGGTAGTCTTCTCGGATAATGTGCTCCACCCGGATCCGCGCTCTCTCATCCTTTCCAGTGGATAAGTAGTCTGCAATCTCCTTCCTGGCCTTCTGTGCCAGCTCAGCTGCAGGGACAGTGGAAATCATTAGCTGGACATTGATAATACAGATTGGACAGAAAAAGGATGGCTTAAAGAACAAAATGTGTGAACCATGCAGAGTAGAGCGGTCTATGCCAAGGGTCGTCTGTCAACAGTACAAGTCAAGCTGGTATACCACTGGTGACCACTATAAAGGTGAGTACACACGGGGAGCTGTGTGCTGAGTGATCTAGCACAGAACGCTCAGAATACATCTCTCCCCCCTCTCAGCACACAGCGCGATATGTGATGAGTGAGAGGGTGGGGTATGCAAGGTTGACCACTATTGGTCGACAGTGAGTAGGTCGACATGGTTTCTAGGTCAACAGGGACTTTAAGTCGACATGTACTAGGTCAACATGACAAAAGGTCGAAATGAGTTTTTTCACTTTTTTTTGGTGTCGTTTTCTCCGTACAGTGACCGGGAACCCCAATTAGTGCACCGCTTCGCTCGCCATGCTTCAGGCAAGGTGCCTCGCTGCGCTAGGCACAGGTTACCGTTCCCAACTGTAGTCCACGTGGATCGTAAAGTATGAAAAAGTTCAAAAAATTGAAAAAACAGGATTTTGGTACTTACCGATAAATCCCTTTCTCCGAGTTCATAGGGGACGCAGGAGTAGAATACCATGGGATATAGATGGGGTGTTCAGGTGAGTCGACACTTTACATTTTTAGTGTGTGTGACTGGCTCCTCTCCAGACCAGTGAAGAAACTGTGCCCGAGGAGAGATGCAATACTACCAACAGAGTAGGAGGCAAGGAAGACAACCAGAAAAAAAGATCTCTGTAAAATAGGAACATCAAAAAACACAGAGATATATTGAATGTATGTGCGTGTATAGACCGAGATTGATATAGATACATAGATATACACCAAGGACTGTCATAGATCGTAGATCACACAGTTCTTAGCAGCCACACCCAGGATCAGAACCCATGACCTGTTACACGGAAAGCAGACCCCTTACAGATAGAGCTAATGCCGCTTCGAGAAAAACCATTCAAAAGAAAAAGACAAAATGACAGTAGCGCAAGGAAACCTTGCAATCAGGTCCAAAGGACACCCAACCCCCCGGGAACCACCAGTACAACCAGTGGTATAACCACACCGCCGGAAAAGAGCAGCGCATGGTGGGCGTCCAGCATCTCCTATGGACTCGGAGAAAGGAATTTATTGGTAAGTACCAAAAACCTGTTTTCTCTATCATCCATAGGGGACGCTGGAGCAGAATACCATGGGGAGGTCCAGAGCTACCCAAACGGGCGGGAAAGCACTGAGAATTCCGGAAACTGCACAGCCAAGCCGAAACTCAAGGCTACAACCCAGGGAACTGTGGAACTTGACAAAAAAGGATGGCAGGCAACCTAATATGCAGTAAGATCCAGAGGAAACCGATACAGAAAAACCACCAAGACAACTGCCAGATATCATGTCAAGACTGGCCAGGAAGAAATTGAAATAAAGGTGGAGCCATGATGTTATGCAAAGACAGAACCCACAATCGTGCCCTGAAAGGCATCTAGATTGCAGAGACTAGCCAGAAGGATTGCGACACTGCAAACTCCATCGAACTCCGAAAGCGTAACACGGAGCGTTGAAGGCCAACAACGCCCCTAGTAAATAGCTGAATGTCCGGAAATGCTTATGGTAGAGAAGACCTACAAGAGAATCTTGCCTTAACGAAGCTGAGTCAGAGACCTGTCACTAACCGAACTGGAATGGAAAGGGGCTACCACCAAAAGTATGCCCCATCCCCTAGGCAACATATGCCGTCCGCCAGTCTAGGAGTGGCTGGACTAAAGATGGCATGTGTCTACAGACACAGTAGAGTAATCGCCACGGAATGTCATATTCCCGTCCTGGGAAAGTACTTAGGTCTCTACATTTGGACACATACCAAACATGCTGAGTCACCGGGGTTCCCCACATACCAGCACTACACTCTGAACAGCTAATCTGCCAAAAGCAGGTGCCAGAACAAGCTGGAACACAGAAGCCACAGACGAAGGACACCCATGAGAAGATCAGCAGATCTGGAGACCGAGACCTGCGAGGCTAGATAAAAAAAAACAAGTTTTGGATGAAACAAAGATATAGGGATTTTTGTTTACTTACCGTAAAATCTCTTTCTCTGATTCCATCTGGGGGACGCTGCGCCGTTACTTGTGGGTTAGAGGTGTGTGGTTGTGGAGTTTGGCACAGAACTATTAAGAACTGACCCCTCCCCCCTCTAACCCCTCCCATCTCCTTCCTGCCCGCCAGCACCTCAGTTAACGTTTAGCCAAGCCAAAGGAGATAGACCGAAAAAATTTACTGGTTAAAACAGACAACCATATGGGAGGGATCGCAGCGTCCCCCAGATGGAATCAGAGAAAGAGATTTTACGGTAAGTAAACAAAAATCCCTATTTCTCTTTCATCCATCTGGGGGACGCTGCGCCGTTACTTGTGGGATTTCCCAAAGCAAGCTAATGAGAGGAGGGAGAAGTAGACGGCATAGCCATCCGTAAAATTTGACGCCCAACAGAGGCAGTCTCCAAATTGAAAATATGAAAAACGGTAAACCCTTTTTGAAACGTATGCACAGGCGACCAAGTCGCCGCCCTACATAGCTGCTCAATAGATGCACTCCCGCGAGCAGCCCAAGAAGCTCCAACTCGAATGAGCTGGAATCGATTCAGAAACTGAAATATCAGAAAACTGTTTTTATGGCGAAATCACCCAACGAGCCACTGTGTTCTTGGAAGCCGGCCAATCTCGTTTGGGTGCATCAATTAAAAACTAACAATGCAGCCGTACGACAGACAGGATCCGGACAAGATGAATAAATCCGTAAGGCCCTAAGCATATCTAAGAGAGCCAAATGGGAAGGAGAAGGAGTAAACGCTGGAAGGACAATGTCCTAATTTAGATGAAACGCTGACACAACTTTCGTAAGGAAGGAAGGTTTTTGTTCGCAGAACCACCCGGCTATCATGAAACCTCAACAAGGGTGGTCTGAAAGAAAGAGCTGTCAATGCAGATACTCGTCCTGCGGAGGCAATTATCAATAGGAAGACAACTTTTGAACGTTAGATACCGCAATTTTACAGATTCCAAAGGTTCAAATGGAGAATACCGAAGAGCCGTAAAGACTAAGTTATAGTCCGAGGGAGGAACAAAAGGTGGCTGAATCCGAAGAACTCCCTGAAGGAACGTCTGAACTTCTGGAGAGATAGCCAGTCTCTTTTGAAAGAAAGAACCGATAAGTCAGAAACTTGACCCTTCAGTGAAGAAGTCTCAGACCCTTATTGAGACCCTCCTGAAGGAAGTATAACCGACGAGGAATACGAAACAAATCCGGTGTTAAACCACGCTTTTCACACCAATCAATGTAAATACGCCACACTTTTCTAGCCTGAATCATCGTTTACACAACAAGACAAGAAAAAAAAAAAAACCTTTTCCCTTAAAATGTTGGGTTCAAGAACCAAACCGTCAAAGCCAGCCGACCCAACCTGGGTGGTGACCTGGTCCTTGAATCAGAAGATCCGGACACAGAGGGAGTCGGAATGGTTCCTCGACGACCATATTGTGACGAAGAATGTACCACGGTCAGCGTGGCCAAGCTGAGGCCACCCAAATGATTGGGAGACCTTCTTTCTGAATGCGTTTAAGCAGACGTGGAATCAGTGGAAATGGTGGAAACACATATCCCAGTTGAAAGTGCCACGGTGCTGTCAGTGCATCGATTAGAATTGCTTGAGGGTCCTGAGTACGCGACCCGTAGAGAGGAAGATTATTATTGAGGCGAGACGCCATCAGATCTAAATCGGGCAACCCCCACCGGGTTACTAGAGTCAGAAACACCTCCTGGTGAAACTCCCACTCTCCCGGATGCATCGTGTGACGGCTTAAGAAATCCGCTTCCCAGTTCTCGATTCCTGGAATATGAATCGCGAATATGGCCAGGAACCAATGTTCCGCCCATGTGAGAGTCTGAGCGACTTCTTTCATTGCGGATCAGCTTCGAGTACCTCCTTCCTTGTTTATGTAAGCAACTGCCGTGGCGCTGTCAGACTGAATCCGCACTGGATGACCCTGAACCATGGTTTGAATCCGAAGTAGTGCATACCGGATTGTCCTTAACTCCAAGATGCTGATCTGCAACTTTAACTCTTGACTGGTCCAGAGTCCCTGAAAGTGATGAGTCTGAAACACCGCCCCCCAACCTCTGAGGCCGGTGTTTGTGGTGACCATCACCCAAGACCAAATTGTGAACGGAACTACTTTGGTCAAATTGGATCTGTGAAACCCCCAGCGAAGCGACTGACGAGTCTGTACAGACACGCGGACCAACAGTAATTCGAGATGAGGCCCTGTCCGAGTCCAACAGTTGAGAATTTGAAAAGAGGGGTTTTTTTGTGACTGCGCTAGGTTTTGATGATCACAACACTAATGTATATTTCAATAAAACAAATTTATTCCTAAAATAGCACAATAGTTATACGTAAGGTATTAGATAAAATATGCACATATAACAAGTATTAAATAATACAGTTATTAAAATATAAAATTAACATGTAGAAGGACTACCCAATTCGCCAGGTGTTATATTAGGACTCAGTGGAGATATATGCAGTGACCGTTCCTGATATGTTTCCCCTATATTAGCACAGTCCAGCTTATATAATAGTCTCAGAATTTTAGGCAATGTCCAATGGATGGACTTGTTACCGTTAGAGGGTAATGTGCTCCAGAGTCTGTAGTGGAGAGCTCCTCATGCATTACGGTGTATGCTGTCCTTTATGCGACGATTGCCATTTGCAGTCCGAGAATAAAGCAAGACGTCTGGACGAAGCTTCGGGGAATGGTTCGGTCCTCCTTAGAGTCACTCCTGGCAGGGGTCCCTGGTAGCACCTGACGCGTTTCGCTGCAACCAACTGGCAGCTTTCTCAAAGGTATGTGCAGTCTAAAGCATGAGGGGTTTATATACCACCTCTAATATGGTGGCTAATTAGCCCCTTAGAACACATGAGTGCAATTACATGACCACATTTAAGGCTAGATACATAAAATCATAATAATCTTGAGAGCTGAGACAGACCTACTTCAAGTGACATGTGTTAAATAACAAATGTGTAAATTATTTGTAAAAACGAGTGGTTTCAAAAGATTTTTATTAATATGTAAATAGATGAATAAGGGCAAACAGGAAGTGTACAAGCGGACTTTAGCCAATGGCTATGTTTGTTGTGAATCCTGTTGCCTGGGGGACAAGGTTATTAGCTTCCCTTATAGGTTGGGGAAGAGATAGAGACGAGAACCGGAGTTGTATAGTAACATTCTATTCCGGTCACGTGACTCGTCACGTGATCGGAGTTTTTCTTCTACTATGTCCGCAACATACGGCGGAGTATAGAGGCGGTTGCTAAGCAACTGGCATTAAGGTGGGGAAACAATTGCGAGACGGGACTGTGGTTACGATGTTCTGTTTACTTCCGGTCACGTGACTAATGTCACGTGATCGGGATATGTTAGTATTGAATACACAGCATACGACAGAGTGTAGAAACGGTTGTTAGGCGACCTGATAGTCACTTTATATTAACCCGGGCACATATTGACTGGCTAATCATGTTTAAGGCCTTAATTTATGTATGATAGTAAGCGTAATTATATCCCGATCCGTGGGTCCCTGTGAGCGTTACTTCCGCCCTCCAATGCATTGGGGGCATAGTACTTCCGCCAACCAAGGAACCAGAGAAGAGGATAACAACCACGTTTTGGTATGTTTATTAGTCCCTATTAAGCAAGGGCCTATATCTATCAAATATGTTTAGAAATTTGGCCCCTCACGGCCAATATTAGGGCTAAGAACAAAGTAATAAATTTTAGTAACAGATATTTTAGATAGTGGATTATCACATCAAATGGAAGAAGGAGAGATTGAATTCTTACATAGATTAGTAAACTATAATTTAGCTAATTACTATTGCATATATTGTTTTTATCAAAATCCTATAGTAAATAAGAAGATATAGGGACTGTATATATGTCCCCTCTATTAAATATATATGTTTTATAATTATTTTGTTAATTATTATTAATTCAGAAGTTATGATAGAGTGAACAGATTCCCAGGGAGGCGAGACCCTAGTTTATTTGCAGAATAATTATTTCTAGAGAAAACCCTATATATTTTCCATATGATAAAAGGGAGATTAGGAGTTAAATTATATTATAGTATTTAATTCTACGGCATCATTGAGCCCACCAGGATAGATAGAACCCATTTTGAACATCCAATAGGTTTCTTGTTGACATAATTTTTTATAGCGATCCCCACCCCTATTGGTTATCGGGATATGCTCCACTCCAATTAGTTTAAGGCTGATGGGATTGCCCTGGTGGGATTCATGAAAATGTTGGGAGACACTATGAGTTGACAATCTTTTGATAATATTTCTGCGGTGTTCAAGAAACCTGATTTTGAGTTTTCTAGTGGTGCGTCCTACGTATTTAAGTCCACATTCACATATGAGTATCTATATAACATATGATGAATTACAATTGATGAAATGTTTAATTTCATATGGTGCCCCATTATCTTCAGTTTTGATGGTCTTGGTTCTATTGTCTATGTGGTTACAAGTGATACACCTGGTTGCTCCACATTTAAAAAACCCTTTAATGTTAGATGGGAGCCAGGAATCTGGTTGGGCTATGATTTTTGGATCAGTTTTCAGAAAGCTGGGTGCTAGTGAGTTTCTAAGGGATCTATTTTTCTTAAAAATAAAAACAGGATCCTTTGGCAGATGGGGGGCTATAAGGTAATCTTGTTTGAGAATATTATGGTTTCTCCTTATAATTTGTTTGATTTGAGAGCAATGACTATTATAGGTAGAGATAAATGCTATTGATTTCTCATCTTTTATTGGATTAGTTTTATCCTTTTTATTCAGATACAATATCATTTGAAGTTCAGGCATCTGAAATGTTAAAATCATTTGAACAGAGAGGGTACCCCATAGCTCTCTTAAATAAAGCACTTGAAGAAGTCAAAAAACTAGATAGGAATACACTACTTACCAATAAAAAGGATAAAACTAATCCAATAAAAGATGAGAAATCAATAGCATTTATCTCTACCTATAATAGTCATTGCTCTCAAATCAAACAAATTATAAGGAGAAACCATAATATTCTCAAACAAGATTACCTTATAGCCCCCCATCTGCCAAAGGATCCTGTTTTTATTTTTAAGAAAAATAGATCCCTTAGAAACTCACTAGCACCCAGCTTTCTGAAAACTGATCCAAAAATCATAGCCCAACCAGATTCCTGGCTCCCATCTAACATTAAAGGGTTTTTTAAATGTGGAGCAACCAGGTGTATCACTTGTAACCACATAGACAATAGAACCAAGACCATCAAAACTGAAGATAATGGGGCACCATATGAAATTAAACATTTCATCAATTGTAATTCATCATATGTTATATATATACTCATATGTGAATGTGGACTTAAATACGTAGGACGCACCACTAGAAAACTCAAAATCAGGTTTCTTGAACACCGCAGAAATATTATCAAAAGATTGTCAACTCTTAGTGTCTCCCAACATTTTCATGAATCCCACCAGGGCAATCCCATCAGCCTTAAACTAATTGGAGTGGAGCATATCCCGATAACCAATAGGGGTGGGGATCGCTATAAAAAATTATGTCAACAAGAAACCTATTGGATGTTCAAAATGGGTTCTATCTATCCTGGTGGGCTCAATGATGCCGTAGAATTAAATACTATAATATAATTTAACTACTAATCTCCCTTTTATCATATGGAAAATATATAGGGTTTTCTCTAGAAATAATTATTCTGCAAATAAACTAGGGTCTCGCCTCCCTGGGAATCTGTTCACTCTATCATAACTTCTGAATTAATAATAATTAACAAAATAATTATAAAACATATATATTTAATAGAGGGGACATATATACAGTCCCTATATCTTCTTATTTACTATAGGATTTTGATAAAAACAATATCTGCAATAGTAATTAGCTAAATTATAGTTTACTAATCTATGTAAGAATTCAATCTCTCCTTCTTCCATTTGATGTGATAATCCACTATCTAAAATATCTGTTACTAAAATTTATTACTTTGTTCTTAGCCCTAATATTGGCCGTGAGGGGCCAAATTTCTAAACATATTTGATAGATATAGGCCCTTGCTTAATAGGGACTAATAAACATACCAAAACGTGGTTGTTATCCTCTTCTCTGGTTCCTTGGTTGGCGGAAGTACTATGCCCCCAATGCATTGGAGGGCGGAAGTAACGCTCACAGGGACCCACGGATCGGGATATAATTACGCTTACTATCATACATAAATTAAGGCCTTAAACATGATTAGCCAGTCAATATGTGCCCGGGTTAATATAAAGTGACTATCAGGTCGCCTAACAACCGTTTCTACACTCTGTCGTATGCTGTGTATTCAATACTAACATATCCCGATCACGTGACATTAGTCACGTGACCGGAAGTAAACAGAACATCGTAACCACAGTCCCGTCTCGCAATTGTTTCCCCACCTTAATGCCAGTTGCTTAGCAACCGCCTCTATACTCCGCCGTATGTTGCGGACATAGTAGAAGAAAAACTCCGATCACGTGACGAGTCACGTGACCGGAATAGAATGTTACTATACAACTCCGGTTCTCGTCTCTATCTCTTCCCCAACCTATAAGGGAAGCTAATAACCTTGTCCCCCAGGCAACAGGATTCACAACAAACATAGCCATTGGCTAAAGTCCGCTTGTACACTTCCTGTTTGCCCTTATTCATCTATTTACATATTAATAAAAATCTTTTGAAACCACTCGTTTTTACAAATAATTTACACATTTGTTATTTAACACATGTCACTTGAAGTAGGTCTGTCTCAGCTCTCAAGATTATTATGATTTTATGTATCTAGCCTTAAATGTGGTCATGTAATTGCACTCATGTGTTCTAAGGGGCTAATTAGCCACCATATTAGAGGTGGTATATAAACCCCTCATGCTTTAGACTGCACATACCTTTGAGAAAGCTGCCAGTTGGTTGCAGCGAAACGCGTCAGGTGCTACCAGGGACCCCTGCCAGGAGTGACTCTAAGGAGGACCGAACCATTCCCCGAAGCTTCGTCCAGACGTCTTGCTTTATTCTCGGACTGCAAATGGCAATCGTCGCATAAAGGACAGCATACACCGTAATGCATGAGGAGCTCTCCACTACAGACTCTGGAGCACATTACCCTCTAACGGTAACAAGTCCATCCATTGGACATTGCCTAAAATTCTGAGACTATTATATAAGCTGGACTGTGCTAATATAGGGGAAACATATCAGGAACGGTCACTGCATATATCTCCACTGAGTCCTAATATAACACCTGGCGAATTGGGTAGTCCTTCTACATGTTAATTTTATATTTTAATAACTGTATTATTTAATACTTGTCATATGTGCATATTTTATCTAATACCTTACGTATAACTATTGTGCTATTTTAGGAATAAATTTGTTTTATTGAAATATACATTAGTGTTGTGATCATCAAAACCTAGCGCAGTCACAAAAAAAACCCTCTTTTTTTGTGCTATAACATACGGGAGTGACTCTCCTCTTTTTCTTGTGACTGCAGCTCGACGAAGCATCTCACACCTAAAGCGCCCAATTACCTTCGGGTACTCTCTTTTCTTCACAGTTGAGAATTTGAGCCTGAAAGGGTCGAGTATGAAACGTGGCATATGGAACTGCCTTGAAGGTTGCCACCATCTTGTCTCACTTGCATGCATCGGAGAACTGAAACCACCGGTAAATGTAGCCGTGTTCGAATTCTGGACTGTATGTCCTGAATCTTGTCCTGAGGAAGAACCACTTTTCTGGTTGTTGGTGTCGAATAAAAGTCCCAGAAACATCATTTTCCGGAAAGGAAGCAAAGACGACTTCAGACAATATATTATTCATCCGAATGACCGCAGAGACTCCATAGCGAGACGCAAGTTCTGATGAAGAATCAACCCTGCCTTGATCAACAGATTACCCAAATACAGAATAATGCTGATTCCCTGCCTGAAACTGAAAATGTCAAGGGCGACAGCGAATCTTAGAAGAAATTGATGACCCGTCCAAATAGAAACAAGCAGATAGGCGTCTTATGTCCAATTAGGCCAAATATCTCCCTGTTTCCTTGGCGACAATAATCGAGAGGATGGATTCCATGTTGAACTTTTGGGTTGAAATGAACCGTCCAGTTTGTCCACAAGTAAAATCCCCGACCTCTCTGCTGAGCGGGACCTAGAAGAATTACTTAATTTCGTAAGAAAAATGGCTGTTGCATGACGAAGAGCTCGACGTCTGAAGGGACCATTTGAAAGATGAGTGATGAACACCCGATATGGGACTGGTTCCTCGTGATCTAACAAATATTCTCTGGATATGACCTCCGTCACCCACCGATCTGGTCTCGACAGGAACCACCCTTCTTTGAACTGTAGTAACCGAGTCTCAACCGTCACTGACCCCTCCGGGGATCGTGAACCGTCATGCAGTAGGTTTGTTGGCAGGTTGACGTCTACACCTCTGAATGCCTCCCTTCGTGGGTATCCCCTGTATATGAAAGGACCGAAACCTTGTAGAATTCGGTTTCGGAGGAGCAACTGGAAGAAAGGGGTTCCTTCTGTAGAATGTGAGATAATCTTCTTTGATTCCGACCTAAAGAGAACTCACCTTCAAAGGGTACCGCCGACAAGGTCTGTTTGGAGTCAAAATCGGCATTCCAAACCCGAGACCAAAGAGACCGTCTTGTTGTCATGGTCAAGGCAGAAATACGGGATTGTAGCGCAGCAGGATCAACCAAGGCCTCACCCACATAAGTAAGAGCCTTCTGAAATCTGTTCTGCTAATTGAATGGCTTCCGATGGATCGTCAGACTGCCTTCCAGAGATGACCTGTGCTAGTCAGTCATCCGCAGCCTTGAGGACCCAAGCGCCAGCTAAAAGTGGGTGAAGAGAAACACCTGATAAAGAAAACAGATTTAGGCATTGCTTCAATCTTCCTATCTGTAGGATCTTTCAACGTCACAGACTGTACAGAAGGAATAACCGTAGTTCCTGCTAAATTTGAAATGGGAACGTCTACCTTTTGGCCTGTTTCCCAAAATCTCATATCCTCCCTCTGTAAAAGGATATAGACATTTTTATGTCCTAGGGGCTTGGAAACGAGAATCCGGCTTAAGTCAGGCTCCTTTAAAATATCCCTGTTATTAAGATGACGGATGGAGTCTATCAGCAATCTAACAGCTGAGCTAGTAGAAAAGTCATCTTCCCAGACCGAAATCTCGCCCCACTCTGGGTCTACTTCCCCATTTCATAAAAACTACACCTGAACATTGTTCTAGGTGCATGCAGACAGCACATGTGCTGTGTCAATCAGAACCTCCAATGGGAATTACTCCAACTCCTCCCCCAGAAAGTTATAGCGGGCAACGGCTATGGCCGTTTTGTAGCAGAAGAACTGCCAGCAGAGTTTACAAACTTGTTTTGGGATTGAATTAAATCAGCAAGACATCTGCCCATATTCTGAGCCCACACCAGATGTGTCTGGCCAAAGCAGACATAGACTGATCCGCGGAACCTCCCTGTTGGATCATCACAGATGCACCAGAGCATGAAGCACAGAGGGTATCAGCATCCGCTTTACCCTTAGCTAGCCTTGACCCACATTGTAAGCAGGAAAATAACCACCGAGGATGTCTTTCCTCTTTGTAGATCCGTCTGACGTATTGACATAATTAAACTTTATTTATTTATTTTATTTTTTATTTTATTTTTATTTATTTTTTATTTTATTTTTTTTAAAACAAATGCACTACAAACGAACTATAAGCTCAGTAGAGTAATGAACAGTACTGTGTAATTTATATTGAAAAAAAATTTTTTTTTTTTTGCTGTGCAAAAATTAAATCTGTTAACTCTCATTAAAAGTGTAGACTAACACTATGCCCTCAAAGTATACTTGCTGTTAGGTGACCTGTGTGCTGCACAGCGCCCCTCGTACTGTCTCCGTAGAAGATGGCGCCCGGTGCTTTGCAGACGCTGGCCGGGAGGGCGCGCGAGGCAGTGCAGGGCGGGAATCCGTCCTTTTGAAGTAAGTAAGCGCCGTGTCCCCCTGCTATAGCCGAAAGCCTGCGTCTCCTGCTCACTGCTACATCCAGCGGCTCTGTTCGTCCAGCGGCTCTGATCGGACAGTGGCTCCCGCACACCGCTATATACAGCGGCTGTGTTCGGGTAGCGGCTCCTGCGCACCGCTACATACAGCGGCTCTGTGCGGGCAGTCTCTAGCGATCCCCCGGGGAGTGACTCACCACTCTCTTCCCCTTTCTCTCTTCAGTCAAAAAAAAAACAAAAAACAGTGGAATAAATAAATCCCTGTTACTGCGCTCCACCGCTCACCTCCGGAGAGAGAGCGGAGGGGGAGGGGGGGGGGGGGGGGGGAGGGAGGCACACAAGTATATATATATATATATATATATATATATATATATATATATATATATATACATATATATATGTATGAAGGATAGACCAATACTGTCAGAGACAGATTGTGTCTATCCTGTACCTCCTCACTGCCGACTTCTTAGGAACAGGAATCCAGCCCCAGTGACCGAAGTGTGGTGGCCTCCAGCGGCAGAATAGAGTGGGAACTCTAGCTAACCCCACTCTAGTAGTACCTGTCACCTGTATACAGGGACTAGGCACTCCAAGTGATAAAATAATAAAATACCTAACTAAAATCTTCAGAGAGAAAAATCTGTGTCTGTACTCCACAGGCACAAAACTAAAACTGGGGTGCTGGCTGGGCAGGAAGGAGATGGGAGGGGTTAGAGGGGGGAGGGGTCAGTTCTTAATAGTTCTGTGCCAAACTCCACAACCACACACCTCTAACCCACAAGTAACGGCGCAGCGTCCCCCAGATGGATGAAAGAGAAATCTTGTTTATACTGCATGAGTAAACAGGGAAGAAGCAGAAAGGGCAGAAGACACCGAAGCTAATTGGGAAGGCTACAGAGCAGAGAAGGTCTCCCTTGTTATAGCCCCCCACTAGGGAAGACAAAAAAGGAGTAGGACCCCACCAGTCTACTAACTGTTCTAGAGTCTGTATAGAAAATACCCTTTCCCTGAAGCACTATGGTCGACAAGTCGACCTATTGATAAAAAAACGATGGTGTTTTAGCACGATCTGAGGACTCCTTACTGTTAGAAGTATGCTACAGTAGAATAGTAGAGTACAATCTATGTATTACTACAACAGTAGGGATGTAGGCTGACCAGACATAAAGGACTCATTGTCAAAGGAGAAGCGATGTGATCCAATGCCGTTCAAGTACTCCTGGGTCCAGGACATCCATTTGCAGTGTAGAATCCTAAGGAGATATCCGCACTGGCTAGAGAGACCAATGGGGGTGTACAACCCAAAATCTGGGTAAAATCCGCAACTGAGCAAATTTGACCAGCTTGTAAGGAAGTATAAATGCAGTCCCTGTGAAATGGAGGTCCCCTAGGGAAATGGAAAAAAGGGGCCTACGGTAAGGTCGTATTTTAGGCCACCAACGTTCCCAGACACGTGACGCAGGCTGCCAACTTGAACACGTGTAGTGGGAACCGTACCACCGGAGGGAGTAGGGAACACCAACTGAGCCAAGGACCCAGCAAGGCGATATCCTTATGCTCAAAAGAGCAACCAAACGTTAGAAACTAAAGTCACTGCATGTACGGAGACTCTAGTAAAGCCTCCTATAGTGTGTGTGTGTGTGTGTGTGTGTGTGTGTGTTGTGTTAACAGAAGCATTTATCAAACTCTTCAGAATATGTCTAGAGTAATAGGTCCTCTAGATAAGGGATGAAGCCGAGCAACTCCCGTGGCCAAGAATGACGCCCCTTGAGTCACTGAGCATCCAGTAAGAAACATGCGGGGTCATTCCTAGTTGATCGCTCGCTAGCTAGCTGTTTTTAGCAGCTATGCAAACGCATAGTCGCCGTCCACTGGGGAGTGTATTTTCGTCTTGCAAGTGTGCGAACGCCTGTGCAGCCGAGCTCTGCAAAAACATTTTGAGCAGTTTCTGAGTAGCTCTGAACTTACTCAGCCCTTGCGATCACTTCAGCCTGTCCGGTCCCGGAATTGATGTCAGGTACCCGCCCTGCAAACGCCTGGACACGCCTGCGTTTTTCCAAACACTTCCAGAAAACGGTCAGTTGCCACCCACAAACGCCTTCTTCCTGTCAAATCTCCTTGCGATCGGATGGCCGAATGGATTCTTCGTTAAGTCCATCGCTCAGCAACGATCCGCTTTGCACCCGTACAACGCGCCTGCGCATTGTGGTGTATACGCATGCGCAGTAGTGACCTGATCGCCGCGCTGCGAAAAAAGGCAGCGTGCGATCAGGTCGGTATGACCCCCATAGTACATTAGGATGCTGACAAAGGACTACGAACGCTAGTAACTGAAGAAAAATCTCTCAGAAGGGAACAAGTAGTAAAGTCCACAGATAGTTAGGAATTCCTCCTACACCAAGTCTAAACTGAGACGTGTTCCCATACCATGTGCTGTTCCAGATACATTTATTTTGAACTTAAAATAAAAAACCGAGATGAAGCCAAATGACTGGAATGATGCTGCTGAGACAAGCCAGGTGCCTGAAATTGGACTATCCTGTACCTGTAAGCAATGGAGATATATGACCCCTAAATGTGGGAGTCTTAATCCCAAGGGTGAGAAAGAGAGTCAGGAGACCCCTGCCCCCCTGCGATTTTCCCGTTAAGATGGTAGTTTACTCTAGTTATCGATTAAACTATCTAGGTAACCCGAAAGTACCCTTAACCTGTACCTCTATATAATTTATATAGATACCCATACACATTTTTCCATATGTTTGAAAAAGGGCGGTCTAGATGAACCTCCCTGCTGGACAGGAGATGGAATACTACCATAGCGTAGTTTTTCATCCATAAATAGTGGAGAGGACTTGAAACCATCAATGGCTGGCAGAGCGCTTCCAGAAGCTTCTGTCAACATGTTTTCTTCTTCCTAAACCTGTAGGGATAGGAGGTACACATACACCTATATACGACTTAAACAGATATGCATTGTACAGCTGATAAATAATTGGAAGGTAATAGCCTGGAATAAATTGACTCAAAGTGTCAAATTCTCCCTTCCCAATACTCCACACCTTACCTGCTCTGGACAGCCTCCAAGCTGTCGTTAGTGGGCAGCCCCCTTTTTAAAGGGAAACACAAAACACTGCATGTGGGAAAACTCTCGCCTTACACCAGTAAGCGAAAGGCCGAGCTCGTAGGCGTATCAGGAAACTAGAACTGGCTCTCAGACGACTATTCCTGTACAGAACTACTGGAAGAGAAGGGAAGGGATGGAATATACCTTGAATTCTCATCTTACAACGTCCTGTCTAAGCAAGTTCTGAGGAGCCTCAATACGTCCCTGTTCCTTGTAACTGACTTCAGCTGGACGGAGGAAACCGACTTGACCGTAGTCAAATGGGCACTTGGTTAGATGCCTGTATTGTAGGATCTGTGGGAAATGAAGGTCATTATAATAGTACAGACTAGAGTACACCTTAGTGAACTGGTTGCCATAGGAATTATAGAGTTTTATAAAACCCTAACCCGAGACTACTTCACATCTATATAGACGTGTTGGATTCAAAATATATGACCCCCGGATAGAGGCGTATCAGATATTAAACTGATAAGAACATATACTGCACTGATCCTTGCTAAAGAGCAGAATGCGATAGACACTGGTTGTCGCTAAACTACCAAGTCAGCGGATTTTACATACAGCCTGGGGAGAATATACAGACTCCACACAGCCAGGGCCATAGTTAAAGAAGCATTCGCACTTTGGAAAACGAATCCGGGACTCTGAGCATGGGGCGCGGCACGCTTCTGTGAGCATTGTGAGGCAGCAATGTCAACCATCACACCATTTGCGCTGCTCTATATACTGTATATTATTTTATATATACTGTATAATATTTTCTGCTTATACAGATTCCAACAGTGAACTGGAGTTCACAAGTAAAGTTTGCACCGCAGGTACCAGTGACACAGTGCAGAATATCCCAGTATATACTGGGGTGACATGCTATGAACTGTTAAGCTCTATTAATATATTTATACAGATACATTTCTGTCTCGAGCTGGGCTAGAACCCAGGTCATTTCACATACTGGACTCCTATATTAGTGTGCCGGTACTCACGCCTCCAGGATATCTTGAGTTCAGATACAGCATTGCGTGTCCCCCATTGAGGCTGGCTGCTGCACGCGTCTAGATAGGGTAGCGTCTAGTTTCTCTTCGTGGAGAGGACCTTTCCCATAACCCCCTGGTCCATGTCACAATCTATTTGGAATAGTACAGTGTGGCGAGTGAAGTGGAGCGAGAGACCGAGCCCGAAGCGTGGCGAGCGAAGCGATCCCACGAGGGTCCAATGCTGCATAGCAACAAAAAAAATACCCCAAGCGTACGGAGAACAAAGAAAACATTTAGGTGCTGTAAGGGCGGAAGCTCTCTCCTGCCCTCTCGTTTTGTCACATCCAGGTCCTTAGCAACGAAGGTAACATAGACACAACCTCTAGATAGAGACCCTAGCAACGGATCTCCGCTGTACGGAAGCCGACGCCTCTGCCGGAAGTGAGGTGCTGTGCCTGGTGGGAGCTCTTCTGGACAAAGCTAAGTCCCGCCCCTCTGTTATGGTGTCGTTTTTTGTATAACTTGCAACACTAAGCGGCGCCAGCATGTTGAATGCGGCGATACTGTGCCACACAGCACAACATACATTTTTAACATGCCTGTCCACTGCCCAACGCGCACCCCCTCCCCGGCTGCCCGCAGCGCGGAAGCGAAGGGCGCCAAGCATAAGCCCATATATGATCCGCATATAAGCGGAATCCTTGGAGCTCGGACACTCCCAGAACAAGAGGAGGGGGCCTCCGGAGAGTGAACTGTTGCAAACTAGCAGTGACAGCTGCAGCGCGGGGGCGGACGGCGCCCTGTTCGCCCAGACATGCAGTGTGTTATAAGACCTCAGCACGGCTCCTCAAGACCGCTCTCCCAGTTCCCGTTATATGGGGGGAGAGCGCCACACCCTAGGCTACAGCATGTTAGTCTAATATATGAGCGGTGCTGTGTTGCTATTTTAAAGCAACTGGTCAGGATGGGATCTGAACCCAGGTCCCGTTACTGCACCTAAATATTCTACAGCATATCGCGCTATTAGGAGCTGCTGCAGAGGAGAAAGAGCACTTGGCAGTGCCGGTTCTCCTCTGTGTGGTCTAGCCGCCATTTGACCTGCAAACCCCGCTAACGGGGTCCCCGGGCTATGCTTACCATATTCGTTTCTTCAACCGTGCTGCCGGTGGCTCCATTTTAGCATAAAATGCTGGATGCGAGACACCCAGGGATGGTTGTCCCTACAGCCGAGGATTCGGGTTTCAGACCCAGCAGGGTGGGACCGAGCCCACCCGACAGCTCCCGCGGAGCAGGCTGGCAGGGGCAAACTGCCAGACTGTTGTGGAGTTGTAAAAACTATAATTAAAGTAAAAGTATGAACTATAACTCTGGAGCTCCAGAGGACGTGACCGCCTCTCCTGGGCACATTTCTAAAACTGGTCTGGGGAGGGGTATGGAGGGGGAGGAGCCAGTCACACAAGTCTATACCCCATGGTATTCCACTACAGCGTCCCCTATGGATTATAAAGAAAAAAAGTGAAAAACTCATGTCAACCTTTTGACATGTCGACCTAGAGTTCCCGTCGGCCTAGAAGCCATGTCGACCTACTTACTGTCGACCTAGAGTCCTAAACACTGAGTGTGGCAGACCTAGAGTCCGGATGCCGGGACTGGACGGGGGCGTGCTCACTTCACACAGCGGTGAAGTGAGCGATGTACTAGATTGTGCCTGCATGCAGGCCAATCTAGTACTGGCGATAGCGACACGCAGGGGCGCGCATCGCTATCGCTATGGGGCATACACACAGAGCGATGTATGTTTATTTTCTAAGTACTTAGAAATTAAGCAAAAATCGCTCTGTGTGTACCCCCCTTTACAGATACAGATGTGTACTTACACACTGTGGCTTCACTCACATCAAACAGCCCCTTAAGGTGTGCCAGGTTCCAGGCAACTAGGCTGCGCCAAGTGTCTTTATCAAACTATGGGGAAGATGTATTAACCTGTAGAAGGCATAAGGAAGTGATAAACCAGTGATATGTGCAAAGTGATAAAAGAACCAGCCAATCAGCTCCCATATGTAAATTAACAGTTAGGAGCTGATTGACTGGTGCATTATCAACTTGCACTTAACACTGCTTTATCACTGGCTTATCACTTCCTTATGCCTTCTCCAGGTTAATACATCTAGCCCAGTGAGTGGTATAAATATTGAGTGACAATACTGCTTTGCTAGATTACAGTGATCACTGTGCTGTGCGACATCTCTACATCTGCGTGCGAGCCGGAATCTGCAGGAACCGCTCCAATGTGACAGTGTCCGCTGCTTTTTCTCTCATCAACTTCTGTTGTGCTTAATCTGTGACTCTGTACATGTGTGAAACAAATTCCTGTGCGGTTAATATCGCAGCTACACTTGCCTAGCACACTGTGAGCGGCTTTTCACTGCGTTTGTAATGCGTATCAGATGCTAAGTTTGAAGAAGAGTATGGTATGCTACTACTCCTGGAGTAGAACAGTCTAGCGCCATATGGAATATAGACGCTCGGTGTATGAGCACACATTTCTACAAACACTTACAGAACTAGTAGATGGGCACTAGAAATGCAATACCACTTTCAGACCGCCAGCAATAACCCGGGTTATTGCACATGAACGCGCAGCAACCCGTGTTGCGGTGCAACCTAAAAGGGTCCAGTTGAAATAACCAGGGTCACAACCAGGATTGAACATGACTTCAACCTGGGTCGCAGGGCGGTGTGAACGAGTAAGCCAGGTCAATGCAATCCGGCACCCGTTCACTGCATAGGAAGAGGCACCGCTTGGAGATAAAGTCATCTCAAAGCACCGCCTCCGCATGTGACTCAGTGATGTCACTGACCCGGCAATAAACCAGGTTGGGGCCGCCAGTCTGAAAGGGGTCTCAGTTGGGCCGCACCTGGGGTGTACCCATGTACAAATCCTGGGTGCGACCCAGCATATGCGGTCTGAAAGCGGTATTAGTGGCTTCTCAGTTACTTTTTTTTAAGCCAATTTGCTTAGATTAGTTTGATAATTTGTAGTCTGGAGAAAAGACATGCTTCAGAATTGTGAACTGTTATTAACCTGTGAGCAGCACTAACTGTGGCAGGTATTCCTCACTAGAGGCCCAGGCTTCGCTAAATATGCAGGCCTGCTTTCGATTTTCCAGTTAGGGTAAGTGCTAGTGTGCCATAACGGTCTCTTCTACCAGCGCCTCTGGTCTATGCTATATATTATATGATATTACAGCCTGTGTGGGCCACCAGTACAATACATTACATACTCACTTTTCTTTTTCTCCAGGAGTTTCAGTCTGTTTATAACAAGTCTCAAATTCACCCTAAGCCGCTCAGACTTGAACCCAGAGCCCAACATGGTTTTGGCTCCTGCTGGGAGAGAGAGATTCTCAATCAAATGACATCTGCAACAATAATTTACATTAATCCAATGTGTTCCCCCTTTACACAAACTCTGAAGAGGTCAAACGAAATACTGTCTCCTGAAGCCCAAGACACAGCACCCAGAAAATATCATAAGAAAGAAAAACCTCAGTAGGGTGACCATTTATCTTAAATGTATGGTGCTCCATTGAGGATGGCATTGCTGTAAGGAAGTGGCATGGGTTGGCATAAGCAAGTTTCATCAGGGTCATTCCATCAAATATATGGTGCGGTACAAGAATATTATATTTCACATAACCACTAACATTTTAGTATATTTATGCTGCTAAAAGATCATAGTAAATGGTGTGATAATTGAAAATCAATATATATATTTCTCGCATATCGATTTCCCGCATGTGCAAACATTAAACATTTATGGAACTTGTTGATTTGGATGCAAAAACGTCTAATTTCCACATACTTTATAAACGTGTTTTATGTGGCTATCAGCTCCAGATGGAATATTTCATACATCTTCACAGGTAATCAGCAAGATAAAAAGGCCTACACTAATTAATTCACATGGATTCTACAGGTTTGAGTAATTTGTATCAGAGCCCTTTGACTGGGGACAGAGATATAATGCGAGTCATGTGACGGCTCCTAGCTTTGTGGAGGAGGAGGAGGGCTGCTACTGTAGTGTTCATTCTAGCACTCTGCACCTTTCAAAATCCATGCAATCCTCTTTCCTGCCTGGGATGTCGCTCACTGCTCTGGTGCTCTCAGCACACACCAGTCTGTTGCACAGCCCTGAGTTACAGACCAGAGTGTGCGGAGAAGTACCACAGCAGAGCGCGACACCCTAGGCAGGGAAGAGGAACTGCACAGGTTTTGAAAGGTGCAGGGTGCTAGAATGAACACTACTACTGGGAATGTCGCATGCGCAAATCTGACTTTTATGGACTGCATCAGCTGCAGCCCGTAGAAGCTGGCTAGAGCTGATGATCAGGCAAGGAGTGTCTGCATGTGACACTTTCAACAAGAAGTCACTGCCAGCCACAGTGTAGCCAGTGCTGTCACAGACTGCAACAAGCTCACTGCAGTGGTGGATTTACGGAGAGGGGCTGCATAGGTAAAATCCGCCACGGATTTTAAGTATAGTTTGGTTAACATACAGTATATTGTTTGTGTGTCAATCATAACTTTAGGGTCTTATAAGTGTACTAGGTGATTCATCGCGCCCTACGGGCGCTCTTCACACCGTCGTAAAGGGCTACGCCCCGGTAAACTGGACAGAAAAGTGAAGGAGTAGAATAGTAGATGGTGAAGTTGTGGTGGAATGGTTGGTTTGTTTGTGGGTAGATGTAGTATGACAAAAGGGAATGTGCTGGTGAATGGGGTGCAGGCTTTTGTGAGTGGGTGAGCAGTGTGTATAGGGGAGGCTGGTAAGATTGTCGGAGTCTATGTTATGTATAGAGGAGATGGTTGTTCAAGGCAAGTATGTGAAGATATGGTTTACATGTTAAAAATTTGAGTGAAAACAACATTTTTAGTAAAGTGTTGGGTGTCACCAAGGAGCTGGCCTTGTTGTTTAGTTGGTGTAATGTGTACTTTGACGTGATGTGCTTTTCTTGAGCGTGATAACACGTGTGTAGGTGTTACTGGTACAGGGGGCCGTTACGTGTGTAAGTGTCACTGGTACAGGGGGCGTTACGTGTGTAAGCGTCACTGGTACAGGGGGCGTTTTGTGTGTAAGCGTCAGTGCTACAGGGGGCATTACGTGTGTAAGCGGCAGTGGTACAGGGGTCGTTACGTGTGTAAGCGGCAGTGGTACAGGGGGGGCGTTACATGTGTAAGCGTCACTGGTACAGGGGGCGTTAGGTGTCTAAGCGGCACTGGTACAGAGGGCGTTTCGTGTGTAAGCGTCACTGCTGCAGGGGGCATGACGTGTGTAAGCGGCACTGGTACAGGGGCGTCACGTGTGTAGGCGTTACTGGTACAGGGGGGCGTTACGTGTGTGTCACTGGTACAGGGGGCGTTACGTGTGTAAGTGTCACTGGTACAGGGGGCGTTACGTGTGTAAGTGTCACTGGTACAGGGGGCGTTACGTGTGTAAGCGCCACTGGTACAGGGGGCGTTACGTGTGTAAGCGGCACTGGTACAGGGTGGGCGTTACGTGTGTAAGCGGCAGTGGTACAGAGGGCGTTACGTGTGTAAGTGTCACTGGTACAGGGGGCGTTACGTGTGTAAGCGCCACTGGTACAGAAGGCGTTTTGTGTGTAAGCGTCAGTGCTACAGGGGGCATTACGTGTGTAAGTGGCAGTGGTACAGGGGTCGTTACGTGTGTAAGCGGCAGTGGTACAGGGGGGGCGTTACATGTGTAAGCGTCACTGGTACAGGGGGTGTTACGTGTCTAAGCGGCACTGGTACAGAGGGCGTTTCGTGTGTAAGCGTCACTGCTGCAGGGGGCATGACGTGTGTAAGCGGCACTGGTACAGGGGTCGTTACGTGTGTAAGCGGTACTGGTACAGGGTGGGCGTTACGTGTGTAAGCGGCAGTGGTATAGAGGGCGTTACGTGTTTAGGCGGGTCTGGTACAGGGGCGTTAGGTGTCTAAGCGGCACTGCTACAGGGGCGTTACGTGTGAAAGCGTCACTGGTAAAATAAGAATTTACTTACCGATAATTCTATTTCTCGTAGTCCGTAGTGGATGCTGGGGACTCCGTCAGGACCATGGGGAATAGCGGCTCCGCAGGAGACAGGGCACAAAAAGCAAGCTTTTAGGATCACATGGTGTGTACTGGCTCCTCCCCCCATGACCCTCCTCCAAGCCTCAGTTAGGTACTGTGCCCGGACGAGCGTACACAATAAGGAAGGATATTGAACCCCGGGTAAGACTCATACCAGCCACACCAATCACACCGTATAACTTGTGATCTGAACCCAGTTAACAGTATGACAAACGTAGGAGCCTCTGAACAGACGGCTCACAACAAATAACAACCCGATTTTTTTGTAACAATAACTATGTACAAGTATTGCAGACAATACGCACTTGGGATGGGCGCCCAGCATCCACTACGGACTACGAGAAATAGAATTAACGGTAAGTAAATTCTTATTTTCTCTAACGTCCTAAGTGGATGCTGGGGACTCCGTCAGGACCATGGGGATTATACCAAAGCTCCCAAACGGGCGGGAGAGTGCGGATGACTCTGCAGCACCGAATGAGAGAACTCAAGGTCCTCCTCAGCCAGGGTATCAAATTTGTAGAATTTTGCAAACGTGTTTGCCCCTGACCAAGTAGCAGCTCGGCAGAGTTGTAATGCCGAGACTCCCCGGGCAGCCGCTCAGGATGAGCCCACTTTCCTTGTGGAATGGGCCTTGACAGATTTAGGTTGTGGCAAGCCTGCCACAGAATGTGCAAGTTGAATTGTGCTACAAATCCAACGAGCAATCGTCTGCTTAGAAGCAGGAGCACCCATCTTGTTGGGTGCATACAATATAAGCAGTGAGTCAGACTTTCTGACTCCAGCCGTTCTTGAAATATATATTTTCAATGCCCGGACCACGTCCAACAACTTGGAATCCTCCAACTCGTTAGTAGCCGCAGGCACCACAATAGGCTGGTTCAGGTGAAACGCTGACACCACCTTAGGCAGAAAATGAGGACGCGTCCGCAGTTCTGCCCTGTCCGTATGGAAAATCAGATATGGGCTCTTATATGATAAAGCCGCCAATTCTGATACTCTCCTGGCTGAAGCCAGGGCCAGTAGCATGGTTACTTTCCATGTAAGATACTTCATCTCCACCGATTTGAGCGGCTCAAACCAATGGGATTTTAGAAAATCCAAGACTACATTAAGATCCCACGGTGCCACTGGGGGCACAACCGGGGACTGTATATGTAGTACTCCTTTTACAAAAGTCTGGACTTCAGGAACTGAAGCCAATTCTTTCTGGAAGAAAATCGACAGGGCCGAAATTTGAACCTTAATGGACCCCAATTTGAGGCCCATAGACAATCCTGTTTGCAGGAAATGTAGGAATCGACCCAGTTGAAATTCCTCCGTGGGGGCCTTCCTGGCCTCACACCACGCAACATATTTCCTCCAAATGCGGTGATAATGTTGTGCAGTCACCTCCTTCCTGGCCTTTACCAGTGTAGGAATGACCTCTTCCGGAATGCCTTTTTCCTTTAGAATTCGGCGTTCAACCGCCATGCCGTCAAACGCAGCCGCGGTAAGTCTTGGAATAGACACGGTCCCTGCTGAAGCAGGTCCCGTCTTAGAGGTAGAGGCCACGGATCCTCCGTGAGCATCTCTTGAAGTTCCGGGTACCAAGTTCTTCTTGGCCAATCCGGAGCCACTAGTATCGTTCTTACTCCCTTTTGCCGTATAATTCTCAGTACTTTTGGTATGAGAGGCAAAGGAGGGAACACATACACTGACTGGAACACCCACGGTGTTACCAGAGCGTCCACAGCTATTGCCTGAGGATCTCTTGACCTGGCGCAATACCTGTCCAGTTTTTTGTTGAGGCGGGACGCCATCATATCCACCATTGGTTTTTCCCAACGGTTCACAATCATGTGGAAGACTTCTGGATGAAGTCCCCACTCTCCCGGGTGTAGATCGTGTCTGCTGAGGAAGTCTGCTTCCCAGTTGTCCACTCCCGGAATGAATACTGCTGACAGTGCTATCACATGATCTTCCGCCCAGCGAAGAATCCTTGCAGCTTCTGCCATTGCTGTCCTGCTTCTTGTGCCGCCCTGTCTGTTTACGTGGGCGACTGCCGTGATGTTGTCCGACTGGATCAACACCGGCTGACCCTGAAGCAGGGGTTTTGCCAGACTTAGAGCATTGTAAATCGCTCTTAGCTCCAGTATATTTATGTGAAGAGACATCTCCAGGCTTGACCATACTCCCTGGAAGTTTCTTCCTTGTGTGACCGCTCCCCAGCCTCTCAGACTGGCATCCGTGGTCACCAGGACCCAGTCCTGTATGCCGAATCTGCGGCCCTCTAACAGATGAGCACTCTGCAACCACCACAGAAGAGACACCCTTGTCCGTGGCGATAAGGTTATCCGCTGATGCATCTGCAGATGCGATCCGGACCATTTGTCCAGCAGATCTCACTGAAAAGTTTGTGCGTGGAATCTGCCGAATGGAATCGCTTCGTAAGAAGCCACCATCTTTCCCAGGACTCTTGTGCATTGATGCACAGACACTGTCCCTGGTTTTAGGAGGTTCCTGACAAGTTCGGATAACTCCCTGGCTTTCTCCTCCAGAAGAAACACCTTTTTCTGAACCGTGTCCAGAATCATTCCCAGGAACAGCAGACGTGTCGTCGGGGTCAACTGAGATTTTGGAAAATTCAGAATCCACCCGTGTTGTTGCAGCACTAGTTGGGTTAGTGCTACTCCGTCTTCCAGCTGTTCTCTGGATCTTGCCCTTATCAGGAGATCGTCCAAGTAAGGGATAATTAATACGCCTCTTCTTCGTAGAAGGATCATCATTTCGGCCATTACCTTGGTAAAGACCCGAGGTGCCGTGGGCAATCCAAACGGCAGCGTCTGAAACTGATAATGACAGTTTTGCACCACGAACCTGAGGTACCCTTGATGTGAAGGGCAAATTGGGACATGCAGGTAAGCGTCCTTTATGTCCAGGGACACCATAAAGTCCCCTTCTTCCAGATTCGCTATCACTGCTCTGAGTGACTCCATCTTGAACTTGAATTTTTGTATGTACAGGTTCAAAGATTTGAGATTTAGAATAGGTCTTACCGAGCCGTCCGGCTTCGGTACCACAAATAGCGTGGAGTAATACCCCTTTCCCTGTTGTAGGAGGGGTACCTTGACTATCACCTGCTGAGCAAACAGCTTGTGAATGGCTTCCAATACCGTCGCCCTGTCCGAGGGAGACGTTGGCAAAGCAGACTTTAGGAACCGGCGAGGGGGGAGACTTCTCGAATTCCAACCTGTAACCCCGAGATACTACCTGTAGAATCCAGGGGTCCACCTGTGAGCAAGCCCACTGTGCGCTGAAATTCTTGAGTCGACCCCCCACCGTTCCTGAGTCCGCTTGTAAGGCCCCAGCGTCATGCTGAGGGCTTTGCAGAACCCTGGGAGGGCTTCTGTTCCTGGGCAGGGGCTGCTTGCTGCCCTCTCTTACCCCTTCCTCTGCCCCGAGGCAGATATGACTGTCCTTTTGTCCGCTTGTTCTTATAGGAACGAAAGGACTGCGGCTGAAAAGACGGTGTCTTTTTCTGTTGGGAGGGGGTCTGAGGTAAAAAAGTGGATTTTCCGGCAGTTGCCGTAGCCACCAGATCCGATAGACCGACGCCAAATAATTCCTCCCCTTTATACGGCAATACTTCCATATGTCGTTTGGAATCCGCATCACCTGACCACTGTCGCGTCCATAAACTCCTTCTGGCAGATATGGACATCGCATTTACTCTCGATGCCAGAGTGCAAATATCTCTCTGCGCATCTCGCATATAAAAGGAAAGCATCCTTTAATTGCTCTATAGTCAATAAAATACTGTCCCTATCCAGGGTATCAATATTTTCAGTCAGGGAATCCAACCAGACGACCCCAGCACTGCACATCCAGGCTGAGGCGATGGCTGGTTGCAGTATAACACCAGTATGAGTGTATATACTTTTCAGGGTAGTTTCCAGCCTCCTATCAGCTGGATCCTTGAGGGCGGCCGTATCAGGAGACGGTAACGCCACTTGTTTCGATAAGCGTGTGAGCGCCTTATCCACCCTAGGGGGTGTTTCCCAGCGCGCCCTAACCTCTGGCGGGAAAGGGTATAATGCTAATAACTTTTTTGAAATTAGCATTTTTCTATCTGGGTTAACCCACGCTTCATCACATACATCATTTAATTCCTCTGATTCAGGAAAAACTACAGGTAGTTTTTTCACCCCCCACATAATACCCCTTTTTGTGGTACTTGTAGTATCAGAGATATGCAAAGCCTCCTTCATTGCCGTGATCATATAACGTGTGGCCCTACTTGAAAATACGTTTGTTTCATCACCGTCGACACTAGATTCAGTGTCTGTGTCTGGGTCTGTGTCGACCGACTGAGGTAAAGGGCGCTTTACAGCCCCTGACGGTGTCTGAGACGCCTGGGCAGGTACTAACTGGTTTGCCGGCCGTCTCATGTCGTCAACTGATTTTTGTAATGTGCTGACATTATCACGTAATTCCATAAACAAAGCCATCCATTCCGGTGTCGACTTCCTGAGGGGTGACATCACCATTATCGGCAATTGCTCTGCCTCCACGCCAACATCGTCCTCATACATGTCGACACACACGTACCGACACACAGCAGACACACAGGGAATGCTCTTATCGAAGACAGGACCCCACTAGCCCTTTGGGGAGAGTTTGCCAGCACACACCCAAGCGCTATAATATATATGGGAACAACCCTATATAAGTGTTGTTCCTTATAGCCGCTTAAATATATAAAAATATCGCCAAAATATGCCCCCCCTCTCTGTTTTACCCTGTTTCTGTAGTGCAGTGCAGGGGAGAGTCCTGGGAGCCTTCCTCACAGCGGAGCTGAGCAGGAAAATGGCGCTGTGTGCTGAGGAGAATAAGCCCCGCCCCCTATTCCGGCGGGCTTTTCTCCCGGAGTTTTAGACATTTGGCATGGGTTAAATACATACATATAGCCTTAATGGCTATATGTGATGTATTCTTTTGCCATTAAAGGTATTATATATTGCTGCCCAGGGCGCCCCCAGCAGCGCCCTGCACCCTCCGTGACCGTCTGGTGTGAAGTGTGTGACAACAATGGCGCACAGCTGCAGTGCTGTGCGCTACCTTCATGAAGACTGAAAAGCCTTCTGCCGCCTGTTTCCGGACCTTCAATCTTCAGCATCTGTAAGGGGGGTCGGCGGCGCGGCTCCGGGACGAACCCCAGGGTGAGACCTGTGTTCCGACTCCCTCTGGAGCTAATGGTGTCCAGTAGCCTAAGAATCCAATCCATCCTGCACGCAGGTGAGTTGAAATTCTCTCCCCTAAGTCCCTCGATGCAGTGAGCCTGTTGCCAGCAGGACTCACTGAAAATAAAAAACCTAAAAAACTTTTTCTAAGCAGCTCTTTAGGAGAGCCACCTAGATTGCACCCTGCTCGGACGGGCACAAAAACCTAACTGAGGCTTGGAGGAGGGTCATGGGGGGAGGAGCCAGTACACACCATGTGATCCTAAAAGCTTGCTTTTTGTGCCCTGTCTCCTGCGGAGCCGCTATTCCCCATGGTCCTGACGGAGTCCCCAGCATCCACTTAGGACGTTAGAGAAAGGGGGGCATTATTATGTGTGTAAGTGTCAATGGTACAGGGTGGTGTTACGTGTGTAAGTGGCACTGATGCAGGGGGTGTTATGTGTGTAAGCGTCAGTGGTACACCTCGGTGTGCTGAGGGTGACGGGGCTGCTGAAAGGGGGTGGATGTGAAGGAGGCTGCTGTGCAGTGTGGTGGTGGAGTGACATCGTAGGGGGGGGCTAGCGGCGGCCTTGGTAGCGGGTGTGTGGTGGGTAAGGTGGGTGTAGTAGGTGGTGGTGGGTGGTAAGGGTGTGTGGGTGTCTGTTTGCGTACCTGCCAGGGTGGGCCGTCAGTGAGAATGGTGTGTCCCTTCTCCTATAGTGTGTCATGTGGTGTGCTGACACAGATAGGGCAGGGTCTGTGACTCCAATACACACACACATATACAAACATATTTTATTAGGAAATATATATCCAGAAATATACACACATCCATATAGATTTCCACACCCCTATATATATACACACACATCTTAGTGCTCAGCAGTCCTGTAAATCACTGACCCCTCACAGGCTTAATAGCCTGAGCTGTTTGCTGCCTTAAACGCAGCTTAGTTATGGGGCCTCCCTGTGGGCATTACTCCCCCCCCTCCCCGCGATCTGCCTTCTCAGAGACGGACCGCGGCTGCCGTGAGAGCTGTCTGCGGTCAGCCTTTCAGCTCTCCCCCCTCTGCATACAAAGGCGCCGTTCGCGGCTCCGCAGCTGTGGCGGGTAGCGGCTAGCAGAAGCTAACCGCGGGAGGGAGGGGGGAAGCGGCGTCCGCGGACTGGGGAGCGTAGGTATGGGAGCGGGCGGCCGGGAAGCGGCTGTGGCTTGGCGCCCAGTGGCGGCTGCTGTACAGTCCGCGGCTGGGCAGTGGAATACAGGCAGTGAATGGTGGCTTGGCGGCCAGCGGCGGCTGTCCGCGGCTGGCCAGGCAGGAGGTGTGGTGAACTTTGCTTGGCTGCTGAAGGGGGGTGGATATGAAGGAGGCTGCTGTGCAGTGTGGTCGTGGAGTGAGATGGTAGGGGGGGGCTAGCGGCGGCCTTAGTAGCGGGTGTGTGGTGGGTAAGGTGGGTGTAGTAGAGTGGGGTGAGGGTGTGTGGGTGTTTGCTTACCTGGCAGTGTGGGCCGTCAGTGAGAATGGTGTGTCTCCTGGTGGTCCCTTCTCCTATAGTGTGTCATGTGGTGTGCTGACACAGACAGGGCAGGGTCTGTGACTCCACCCAGCGTTAGAAGTGCAGCCACAGAGTCACAGGGCTAATATATAGGAGATAGTATAATAATCATTAGGAGAGCAGGTTTAAACAATACAAGTCCCCTCAGTTCCTATGTCCATTCTGTTGTTACAGAGTCAACACATATAAAACAATAATAAGTAACTACAAAGAGTGTAGATTTTTTGCTGCTTCTAAGCATTAATTATGACCAGACCTTCCCCATATATTATTGTCAGATTTTTCTAAATGCATTTCAGCTTCACTTTTGTGTGTGGTGCATTTAAGCTTCTAAAAATGAACATGTAATGTAATGTGAGTCACATGGAATGAGCCATCATGTTCTTTATAGAACACTTATGCTGGGCATACACGCTACAATTATCTGGCCATCCACCCGATATCAGTGGATCGGTTATATAAGTGCAGCGTGCATGTGTCCGGACGACCAGAAAATAAGATTTTACTTACCGATAAATCTATTTCTCGTAGTCCGTAGTGGATGCTGGGACTCCGTCAGGACCATGGGGATTAGCGGCTCCGCAGGAGACAGGGCACAAAAATAAAGCTTTAGGATCAGGTGGTGTGCACTGGCTCCTCCCCCTATGACCCTCCTCCAAGCCTCAGTTAGGATACTGTGCCCGGACGAGCGTACACAATAAGGAAGGATTTTGAATCCCGGGTAAGACTCATACCAGCCACACCAATCACACCGTATAACTTGTGATCTGAACCCAGTTAACAGTATGACAAACGTAGGAGCCTCTGAACAGACGGCTCACAACAATAACAACCCGATTTTTTTGTAACAATAACTATGTACAAGTATTGCAGACAATCCGCACTTGGGATGGGCGCCCAGCGTCCACTACGGACTACGAGAAATAGATTTATCGGTAAGTAAAATCTTATTTTCTCTGACGTCCTAGTGGATGCTGGGACTCCGTCAGGACCATGGGGATTATACCAAAGCTCCCAAACGGGCGGGAGAGTGCGGATGACTCTGCAGCACCGAATGAGAGAACTCCAGGTCCTCTTTAGCCAGGGTATCAAATTTGTAGAATTTTACAAACGTGTTCTCCCCCGACCACGTAGCTGCTCGGCAGAGTTGTAATGCCGAGACCCCTCGGGCAGCCGCCCAGGATGAGCCCACCTTCCTTGTGGAATGGGCCTTGATAGATTTAGGCTGTGGCAGGCCTGCCACAGAATGTGCAAGTTGAATTGTGCTACAAATTCAACGAGCAATCGTCTGCTTAGAAGCAGGAGCACCCAGCTTGTTGGGTGCATACAGTATAAACAGCGAGTCAGATTTTCTGACTCCAGCCGTCCTTGAAATATATATTTTCAATGCCCGGACAACGTCCAGCAACTTGGAATCCTCCAAATCGCTAGTAGCCGCAGGCACCACAATAGGCTGGTTCAGGTGAAACGCTGACACCACCTTAGGCAGAAACTGAGGACGCGTCCGCAGTTCTGCCCTGTCCGAATGGAAAATCAGATATGGGCTTTTATACGATAAAGCCGCCAATTCTGATACTCTCCTGGCTGAAGCCAGGTCCAAAACTACATTAAGGTCCCACGGAGCCACTGGGGGCACAACCGGGGGCTGTATATGTAGTACTCCTTTTACAAAAGTCTGGACTTCAGGAACTGAAGCCAATTCTTTCTGGAAGAAAATCGACAGGGCCGAAATTTGAACCTTAATGGACCCCAATTTGAGGCCCATAGACAATCCTGTTTGCAGGAAATGTAGGAATCGACCCAGTTGAAATTCCTCCGTGGGGGCCTTCCTGGCCTCACACCACGCAACATATTTTCTCCAAATGCGGTGATAATGTTGTGCAGTCACCTCCTTCCTGGCTTTTACCAGTGTAGGAATGACCTCTTCCGGAATGCCTTTTTCCCTTAGAATTCGGCGTTCAACCGCCATGCCGTCAAACGCAGCCGCGGTAAGTCTTGGAATAGACACGGTCCCTGCTGAAGCAGGTCCCGTCTTAGAGGTAGAGGCCACGGATCTTCCGTGAGCATCTCCTGAAGTTCCGGGTACCAAGTTCTTCTTGGCCAATCCGGAGCCACGAGTATCGTTCTTACTCCCCTTTGCCGTATAATTCTCAGTACTTTTGGTATGAGTGGCAGAGGAGGAAACACATACACTGACTGGAACACCCACGGTGTTACCAGAGCGTCCACAGCTATTGCCTGAGGGTCTCTTGACCTGGAGCAATACCTGTCCAGTTTTTTGTTGAGGCGAGACGCCATCATATCCACCTTTGGTTTTTCCCAACGGTTCACAATCATGTGGAAGACTTCTGGATGAAGTCCCCACTCTCCCGGGTGTAGATCGTGTCTGCTGAGGAAGTCTGCTTCCCAGTTGTCCACTCCCGGAATGAACACTGCTGACAGTGCTATCACATGATCTTCCGCCCAGCGAAGAATCCTTGCAGCTTCTGCCATTGCTCTCCTGCTTCTTGTGCCGCCCTGTCTGTTTACGTGGGCGACTGCCGTGATGTTGTCCGACTGGATCAACACCGGCTGACCCTGAAGCAGGGGTTTTGCCAGGCTTAGAGCATTGTAAATCGCTCTTAGCTCCAGTATATTTATGTGAAGAGACATCTCCAGGCTTGACCATACTCCCTGGAAGTTTCTTCCCTGTGTGACCGCTCCCCAGCCTCTCAGACTGGCATCCGTGGTCACCAGGACCCAGTCCTGTATGCCGAATCTGCGGCCCTCTAACAGATGAGCACTCTGCAACCACCACAGAAGAGACACCCTTGTCCGTGGCGATAAGGTTATCCGCTGATGCATCTGCAGATGCGATCCGGACCATTTGTCCAGCAGATCCCACTGAAAAGTTCGTGCGTGGAATCTGCCGAATGGAATCGCTTCGTAAGAAGCCACCATCTTTCCCAGGACTCTTGTGCATTGATGCACAGACACTTTCCCTGGTTTTAGGAGGTTCCTGACAAGTTCGGATAACTCCCTGGCTTTCTCCTCCGGAATAAACACCTTTTTCTGAACCGTGTCCAGAATCATTCCCAGGAACAGCAGACGTGTCGTCGGGTTCAATTGAGATTTTGGAAAATTCAGAATCCACCCGTGCTGTTGCAGCACTACTTGGGTTAGTGCTACTACGTCTTCCAGCTGTTCTCTGGACCTTGCCCTTATCAGGAGATCGTCCAAGTAAGGGATAATTAATACGCCTTTTCTTCGCAGAAGAAACATCATCTCGGCCATTACCTTGGTAAAGACCCGAGGTGCCGTGGACAATCCAAACGGCAGCGTCTGAAACTGATAATGACAGTTTTGCACCACGAACCTGAGGTACCCTTGGTGTGAAGGGCAAATTGGGACATGCAGGTAAGCATCCTTGATGTCCAGGGACACCATAAAGTCCCCTTCTTCCAGATTCGCTATCACTGCTCTGAGTGACTCCATCTTGAACTTGAATTTTTGTATGTACAGGTTCAAAGATTTCAGATTTAGAATAGGTCTTACCGAGCCGTCCGGCTTCGGTACCACAAATAGCGTGGAGTAATACCCCTTTCCCTGTTGTAGGAGGGGTACCTTGACTATCACCTGCTGAGAAAACAGCTTGTGAATGGCTTCCAATACCGTCGCCCTGTCCGAGGGAGACGTTGGCAAAGCAGACTTTAGGAACCGGCGAGGGGGAGACTTCTCGAATTCCAACCTGTAACCCTGAGATACTACCTGCAGGATCCAGGGGTCCACCTGTGAGCAAGCCCACTGCGCGCTGAAATTCTTGAGTCGACCCCCCACCGCTCCTGAGTCCGCTTGTAAAGCCCCAGCGTCATGCTGAGGGCTTTGCAGAACCCGGGGAGGGCTTCTGTTCCTGGGAAGTAGCTGCTTGCTGCCCTCTCTTACCCTTTCCTCTGCCTCGGGGCAGATATGACTGTCCTTTTGCCCGCTTGTTCTTATAGGACCGAAAGGACTGCGGCTGAAAAGACGGTGTCTTTTTCTGTTGGGAGGGGGTCTGAGGTAAAAAGGTGGATTTCCCGGCAGTTGCCGTGGCCACCAGATCCGATAGACCCACGCCAAATAATTCCTCCCCTTTATACGGCAATACTTCCATATGCCGTTTGGAATCCGCATCACCTGACCACTGTCGCGTCCATAAACTTCTTCTGGCAGATATGGACATCGCACTTACTCTCGATGCCAGAGTGCAAATATCCCTCTGAGCATCTCGCATATAAAGAAAAGCATCCTTTAATTGCTCTAAAGTCAATAAAATACTGTCCCTATCCAGGGTATCAATATTTTCAGTCAGGGAATCCGACCAGACCACCCCAGCACTGCACATCCAGGCTGAGGCGATGGCTGGTCGCAGTATAACACCAGTATGTGTGTATATACTTTTTAGGGTAGTTTCCAGCCTCCTATCAGCTGGATCCTTGAGGGCGGCCGTATCAGGAGACGGTAACGCCACTTGTTTTGATAAGCGTGTGAGCGCCTTATCCACCCTAGGGGGTGTTTCCCATCGCGCCCTAACCTCTGGCGGGAAAGGGTATAATGCCAATAACTTTTTTGAAATTAGCACTTTTCTATCTGGGTTAACCCACGCTTCATCACATACATCATTCAATTCCTCTGATTCAGGAAAAACTACAGGTAGTTTTTTCACACCCCACATACTACCCCTTTTTGTGGTACTTGCAGTATCAGAGATATGTAAAGCCTCCTTCATTGCCGTGATCATATAACGTGTGGCCCTACTGGAAAATACGTTTGTTTCTTCACCGTCGACACTAGATTCAGTGTCCGTGTCTGGGTCTGTGTCGACCGACTGAGGTAAAGGGCGTTTTACAGCCCCTGACGGTGTCTGAGACGCCTGGGCAGGTACTAACTGGTTTGCCGGCCGTCTCATGTCGTCAACTGATTTTTGTAATGTGCTGACATTATCACGTAATTCCATAAACAAAGCCATCCATTCCGGTGTCGACTCCCTGGGGGGTGACATCACCATTACCGGCAATTGCTCTGCCTCCACACCAACATCGTCCTCATACATGTCGACACACACGTACCGACACACAGGGAATGCTCTATTGAAGACAGGACCCCACTAGCCCTTTGGGGAGACAGAGGGAGAGTTTGCCAGCACACACCCAAGCGCTATAATATATATGGGAACAACCCTATATAAGTGTTGTATCCTTATAGCAGCTTAAATATAGTAATATCGCCAAAAAAAGTGCCCCCCCTCTCTGTTTTACCCTGTTTCTGTAGTGCAGTGCAGGGGAGAGTCCTGGGAGCCTTCCTCACAGCGGAGCTGAGCAGGAAAACGGCGCTGTGTGCTGAGGAGAATAAGCCCCGCCCCCTATTTCGGCGGGCTCTTCTCCCGGAGTTTGTGAGATCTGGCAGGGGTTAAATACATCCATATAGCCTCAAGGGCTATATGTGATGTATTTTTAGCCATAAGAAAGGTATTATACATTGCTGCCCAGGGCGCCCCCCCCCCCCCAGCGCCCTGCACCCTCAGTGACCGCTGTGTGAAGTGTGCTGACAACAATGGCGCACAGCTGCAGTGCTGTGCGCTACCTCATGAAGACTGAAAAGTCTTCTGCCGCCTGTTTCTGGACCTCTTCAATCTTCGGCATCTGCAAGGGGGGTCGGCGGCGCGGCTCCGGGACCGGACTCCATGGCTGGGCCTGTGTTCGATCCCTCTGGAGCTAATGGTGTCCAGTAGCCTAAGAAGCCAATCCATCCTGCACGCAGGTGAGTTCACTTCTCTCCCCTAAGTCCCTCGATACAGTGAGCCTGTTGCCAGCAGGACTCACTGTAAAATAAAAAACCTAAAAACTTTTTCTAAGCAGCTCTTTAGGAGAGCCACCTAGATTGCACCCTGCTCGGACGGGCACAAAAACCTAACTGAGGCTTGGAGGAGGGTCATAGGGGGAGGAGCCAGTGCACACCACCTGATCCTAAAGCTTTATTTTTGTGCCCTGTCTCCAGCGGAGCCGCTAATCCCCATGGTCCTGACGGAGTCCCAGCATCCACTAGGACGTCAGAGAAAACATCGATAAGTCGGCATTTCGCTCCAATGGGTCTACTATGATATACCGGCTATCGGAATGCCAGCAGTGGGGCGAGAGCAAAAGAGCCCCTTGCAGGCTCGCTGCGCTCCCATGCTGCGGGCACGGTGGCGCGCTACTTGCGCTATGCTATTTATTCTCCATCCAGGGGGTGTCGTGGACACCCCAAGAGGGAGAATAGTTGTCTGTATCCCGGCGGTCGCTATCCCGGCGCCGGGATATCGAATGCTTCCCCCCTCCGATGTGATATTTTCACGTGTCATGTCAGCTGCATTGGGCAGTGTATGCCGTGCCACAGATGGTCTGACCGGCATTTTATCTGCCCACGAATGCCCAGCATTAAATAATAAGAATTTACTTACCGATAATTCTATTTCTCGGAGTCCGTAGTGGATGCTGGGGTTCCTGAAAGGACCATGGGGAATAGCGGCTCCGCAGGAGACAGGGCACAAAAAGTAAAGCTTTCCGATCAGGTGGTGTGCACTGGCTCCTCCCCCTATGACCCTCCTCCAAGCCTCAGTTAGGTACTGTGCCCGGACGAGCGTACACAATAAGGGAGGAATTTTGAATCCCGGGTAAGACTCATACCAGCCACACCAATCACACCGTACAACTTGTGATCAAAACCCAGTTAACAGTATGATAACAGAGGAGCCTCTGAAAGATGGCTTCCTAAACAATAACCCGAATTAGTTAACAATAACTATGTACAATTATTGCAGATAATCCGCACTTGGGATGGGCGCCCAGCATCCACTACGGACTCCGAGAAATAGAATTATCGGTAAGTAAATTCTTATTTTCTCTATCGTCCTAGTGGATGCTGGGGTTCCTGAAAGGACCATGGGGATTATACCAAAGCTCCCAAACGGGCGGGAGAGTGCGGATGACTCTGCAGCACCGAATGAGAGAACTCCAGGTCCTCCTTAGCCAGAGTATCAAATTTGTAAAATTTTACAAACGTGTTCTCCCCTGACCACGTAGCTGCTCGGCAAAGTTGTAATGCCGAGACCCCTCGGGCAGCCGCCCAAGATGAGCCCACCTTCCTTGTGGAGTGGGCCTTTACAGATTTAGGCTGTGGCAGGCCTGCCACAGAATGTGCAAGTTGGATTGTGCTACAGATCCAACGAGCAATCGTCTGCTTAGACGCAGGAGCACCCATCTTGTTGGGTGCATACAATGTAAACAACGAGTCAGATTTTCTGACTCCAGCTGTCCTTGCAATATATATTTTTAATGCTCTGACAACGTCCAGTAACTTGGAGTCCTCCAAGTCACTTGTAGCCGCAGGCACTACAATAGGCTGGTTCAGATGAAATGCTGACACCACCTTAGGGAGAAAATGCGGACGAGTCCGCAGTTCTGCCCTGTCCGAATGGAAAATCAGATATGGGCTTTTGTAAGATAAAGCTGCCAGTTCTGACACTCTCCTGGCCGAAGCCAGGGCTAGTAACATGGTCACTTTCCATGTGAGATATTTTAAATCCACCTTTTTTAGTGGTTCAAACCAATGAGATTTTAGAAATTCCAAAACCACATTGAGATCCCACGGTGCCACTGGAGGCACCACAGGAGGCTGTATATGCAGCACTCCCTTAACAAAAGTCTGGACTTCAGGAACTGAAGCCAATTCTTTTTGAAAGAAAATCGACAGGGCCGAAATTTGAACCTTAATAGATCCCAATTTGAGACCCATAGACAATCCTGATTGCAGGAAATGTAGGAATCGACCCAGTTGAAATTCCTCCGTCGGAGCACTCCGATCCTCGCACCACGCAACATATCTTCGCCAAATGCGGTGATAGTGTTGCACGGTTACTTCCTTCCTTGCTTTAATCAAAGTAGGAATGACTTCTTCCGGCATGCCTTTTTCCTTTAGGATCCGGCGTTCAACCGCCATGCCGTCAAACGCAGCCGCGGTAAGTCTTGAAACAGACAGGGACCCTGCTGAAGCAAGTCCCTCCTTAGAGGTAGAGGCCACGGATCTTCCGTGATCATCTCTTGAAGTTCCGGGTACCAAGTCCTTCTTGGCCAATCCGGAACCACTAGTATCGTTCTTACGCCTCTTTGCCGTATAATTCTCAATACTTTTGGTATGAGAGGCAGAGGAGGAAACACATACACCGACTGGTACACCCAAGGCGTTACCAGCGCGTCCACAGCTATTGCCTGCGGATCTCTTGACCTGGCGCAATACCTGTCCAGTTTTTTGTTGAGGCGAGACGCCATCATGTCCACCATTGGTCTTTCCCAACGGGTTACCAGCATGTGGAAGACTTCTGGATGAAGTCCCCACTCTCCCGGGTGAAGGTCGTGTCTGCTGAGGAAGTCTGCTTCCCAGTTGTCCACTCCCGGGATGAACACTGCTGACAGTGCTATCACATGATTCTCTGCCCAGCGAAGAATCCTTGCAGCTTCTGCCATTGCACTCCTGCTTCTTGTGCCGCCCTGTCTGTTTACATGGGCGACTGCCGTGATGTTGTCCGACTGGATCAACACCGGTTTTCCTTGAAGCAGAGGTTCTGCCTGGCTTAGAGCATTGTAGATTGCTCTTAGTTCCAGAATGTTTATGTGAAGAGACGTTTCCAGGCTCGTCCACACTCCCTGGAAGTTTCTTCCTTGTGTGACTGCTCCCCAGCCTCTCAGGCTGGCGTCCGTGGTCACCAGGATCCAATCCTGTATGCCGAATCTGCGGCCCTCCAATAGATGAGCACTCTGCAACCACCACAGAAGAGATACCCTTGTCCTTGGAGACAGGGTTATCCGCTGGTGCATCTGAAGATGCGACCCTGACCATTTGTCCAACAGATCCCTCTGAAAAATTCGTGCATGGAATCTGCCGAATGGAATTGCTTCGTAAGAAGCCACCATTTTTCCCAGGACTCTTGTGCATTGATGTACAGACACCTTTCCTGGTTTTAGGAGGTTCCTGACAAGCTCGGATAACTCCTTGGCTTTTTCCTCCGGGAGAAAAACCTTTTTCTGAACCGTGTCCAGAATCATCCCTAGGAACAGCAGACGAGTTGTCGGCATTAACTGGGATTTTGGAATATTCAGAATCCAGCCGTGCTGTTTTAGCACTTCTTGAGACAGTGCTAATCCCATCTCTAGCTGTTCTCTGGACCTTGCCCTTATTAGGAGATCGTCCAAGTATGGGATAATTAATACGCCTTTTCTTCGAAGAAGAATCATCATCTCGGCCATTACCTTTGTAAAGACCCGAGGTGCCGTGGACAATCCGAACGGCAGCGTCTGAAACTGATAGTGACAGTTTTGTACAACGAACCTGAGGTACCCCTGGTGTGAGGGGTAAATTGGAACGTGGAGGTACGCATCCTTGATGTCCAAGGACACCATAAAGTCCCCTTCTTCCAGGTTCGCTATCACTGCTCTGAGTGACTCCATTTTGAACTTGAACTTCTTTATGTACAGGTTCAAGGACTTCAGATTTAGAATAGGTCTTACCGAGCCGTCCGGCTTCGGTACCACAAATAGAGTGGAATAATACCCCTTTCCCTGTTGTAGAAGAGGTACCTTGACTATCACCTGCTGAGAGTACAGCTTGTGAATGGCTTCCAAAACCGTCTCCCTTTCTGAGGGGGACGTTGGTAAAGCAGACTTCAGGAAACGGCGAGGCGGATCTGTCTCTAGTTCCAACCTGTACCCCTGAGATATTATCTGCAGGATCCAGGGATCTACCTGCGAGTGAGCCCACTGTGCGCTGAAATTCTTGAGACGACCGCCCACCGCCCCCGAGTCCGCTTGAGAAGCCCCAGCGTCATGCTGAGGCTTTTGTAGAAGCGGGGGAGGGCTTCTGTTCCTGGGAAGGAGCTGCCTGTTGGTGTCTCTTCCCCCTTCCTCTGCCTCGTGGCAGATATGAATATCCCTTTGCTCTCTTGTTTTTAAAGGAACGAAAGGGCTGCGGTTGAAAAGTCGGTGTCTTTTTCTGTTGGGGAGTAGCTTGAGGTAAAAAGGTGGATTTCCCGGCTGTAGCCGTGGCCACCAAATCTGATAGACCGACTCCAAATAACTCCTCCCCTTTATACGGCAAAACTTCCATATGCCGTTTTGAGTCCGCATCGCCTGACCACTGTCGCGTCCATAAACTTCTTCTGGCCGAAATGGACATAGCACTTACCCGTGATGCCAGTGTGCAGATATCCCTCTGTGCATCACGCATATAAAGAAATGCATCCTTTATTTGCTCTAAAGACAGTAAAACATTGTCCCTATCCAGGGTATCAATATTTTCAATCAGGGACTCTGACCAAGCTACTCCAGCACTGCACATCCAGGCTGTCGCTATAGCTGGTCGTAGTATAACACCTGTATGTGTGTATATACTTTTTTGGATATTTTCCATCCTCCTATCTGCTGGATCTTTAAGTGCGGCCGTCTCAGGAGAGGGTAACGCCACTTGTTTAGATAAGCGTGTGAGCGCCTTGTCCACCCTAGGAGGTGTTTCCCAGCGCGCCCTAACCTCTGGCGGGAAAGGGTATAAAGCCAATAACTTCTTTGAAATTAGCATCTTTTTATCGGGGGCAACCCACGCTTCATCACATACATCATTTAGTTCTTCTGATTCAGGAAAAACTATAGGTAGTTTTTTCACACCCCACATAATACCCTGTTTAGTGGTACCTGTAGTATCAGCTAAATGTAACGCCTCCTTCATTGCCAAAATCATATAACGTGTGGCCCTACTGGAAAATACGGTTGATTCGTCACCGTCGCCACTGGAGTCAGTGCCTGTGTCTGGGTCTGTGTCGACCGACTGAGGCAAAGGGCGTTTTATAGCCCCTGACGGTGTTTGAGGCGCCTGGACAGGCACTAACTGATTGTCCGGCCGTCTCATGTCGTCAAACGACTGCTTTAGCGTGTTGACACTATCCCGTAATTCCATAAATAAAGGCATCCATTCTGGTGTCGACCCCCTAGGAGGTGACATCCCCATATTTGGCAATTGCTCCGCCTCCACACCAATATCGTCCTCATACATGTCGACACACACGTACCGACACACAGCAGACACACAGGGAATGCTCTTAACGAAGACAGGACCCCACTAGCCCTTTGGGGAGACAGAGGGAGAGTTTGCCAGCACACACCAAAAGCGCTATATATGACAGGGATAGCCTTATAATAAGTGCTCCCTGTATAGCTGCTTTTATAATATAATTTTTGCCACTATTTTGCCCCCCCTCTCTTGTTTTACCCCGTTTCTGTAGTGCAGTGCAGGGGAGAGACCTGGGAGCCGTCCTGACCAGCGGAGCTGTGTAAGGAAAATGGCGCTGTGTGCTGAGGAGATAGGCCCCGCCCCTTTTTCGGCGGGCTAGTCTCCCGCTCTTTAGTGTATTCTGGCAGGGGTTAAATATCTCCATATAGCCCCCGGAGGCTATATGTGAGGTATTTTTTAGCCAAATAGGTTTTCATTTGCCTCCCAGGGCGCTCCCCTCCCAGCGCCCTGCACCCTCAGTGACTGCCGTGTGAAGTGTGCTGAGAGGAAAATGGCGCACAGCTGCAGTGCTGTGCGCTACCTTTAGAAGACTGAGGAGTCTTCTGCCGCCGATTCTGGACCTCTTCATGTTTCAGCATCTGCAAGGGGGCCGGCGGCGAGGCTCCGGTGACCATCCAGGCTGTACCTGTGATCGTCCCTCTGGAGCTGATGTCCAGTAGCCAAGAAGCCAATCCATCCTGCACGCAGGTGAGTTCACTTCTTCTCCCCTAAGTCCCTCGTTGCAGTGATCCTGTTGCCAGCAGGACTCACTGTAAAATAAAAAACCTAAGCTAAACTTTCTCTAAGCAGCTCTTTAGGAGAGCCACCTAGATTGCACCCTTCTCGGCCGGGCACAAAAATCTAACTGAGGCTTGGAGGAGGGTCATAGGGGGAGGAGCCAGTGCACACCACCTGATCGGAAAGCTTTACTTTTTGTGCCCTGTCTCCTGCGGAGCCGCTATTCCCCATGGTCCTTTCAGGAACCCCAGCATCCACTAGGACGATAGAGAAATGTAAATACATACATAAATAACAGTAAAAGCTCCAGATCTGGCACTGTAAGGATTCCATAGTGCATACTTTATATGGGGCCCCTAATTCTCAGATATAGGGGTCTATTTACTAAACCTTGGATGGAGATAAAGTTGCTGGAGATAAAGTATCAGCCAATCAGCTCCTAACTGTCATTTTTCAAACACAGCCTGTGACATGTCAGGTAGGAGCCAATTGGCTGGTCTCCAGCGACTTTATCTCCATCCAAGGCTTAGTAAATAGACCCCATAGTTATTTAAGGCCCCAGGAGAATTGCACAGTGACAACGACTTGGGATCCTATAGGAATGCAGAGGTATGTGCTACACTACAGCTCTATACGTCAGTCGGGAGGGTCTTGAAGACGGGGGAGATGTGTGCTGAGCGAGGGGGGGATGCTCACTTTACACAGCAGTGAAGTGAGCGATCTACTAGATTTAGAATGCATGTGTGCCAAATCTAGAGTCAGTGATAGTGACGCGCAGGACCGCACATCGCCATTGCTGTGGGGCATAAACACGGACAGATCCGTGCTTGATTTCTAAGCAACCTAGTCAGATTGCTAAGTACTTAAGCACAGATCTCTACGTGTGTACCCCCCCCCCCCCTACCCCCTACTTGTGCTTAAGGGTGTGTACATAGAGAGACATAGTAAGCCTGCTGTAGCTTGTAAAACCTCCCAGCAGCTCGGGGTACATCTGCTTACCGAGAGTCCCCACAAAAACGTATCAGCATCAAGCGGAGTCTTACTGGTTGAAGACTATGCATATTATGCATTAGAACACTTAAAACTAACACCTGCGTACCAGACCTACCCCGGCTGTGACAGCTTAGGCTTCCGTGTGAATCAATGAATCAGTCTGTTTGTAGTACATTATTAAGTGCTAGTTGCTATTGTCCGTGCTGACCTTTGTAACGCTTCTGTCCCACCCTTACTTCCCTATACAGCGATCACACACTAACAAGGTTTTCACTAGTAGTGTATTGCAACACGCACACTAACAATATCAGACACACTTGAAAATATACCTGCCAACAAAAGCTGCTGAAATGACATGAAATGTACATCCATAGGTAGGACAGCCACACTGCAGGGTTCAGCTTCGTAGTAGTGTAAGCCAGGAAGTTTCCTTTACTAAAGTCCCCCGTACATTTACAATCGGTTGGGACAATTCCCCAATACCCCCCCCCCCCCCCCCCCCCCCAAAACAGGTGTGTGTGGCCTGTATACAATGTATCAGGTTATACTGCATACTGAGCAAGTATGGGCTACAGTAATGTGGGTGCACAGTAGCAACTTCATCAAACACCAGTGCTGAAACATCAAAACAGACACTGAGGGAGATGTATTAACACGGTGCTAAAGTACCAACCAATCAGCTCCTAACTGCCATGTCACAGGCTGGGTTTGAAAAATGACAGGAGCTGATTGATTGGTACTTTATCACCGTGAAAGTTATCACTTTTTAAGGCTTATAGGCCCTACACACTGGGCGATAATAGTCAAAGATATGCACGATCTCTGTGGCGGATCGTTAAATGTGTAGGGCCCATTAGTACATCTGTCCCACTATCATCACAGTGCCTCTTACGGACGCATCAGGGAGATGATACAAGCAGAGAATGGGGTACAATAAGATAGAGTACAAAATAGATAACATTGGAGGACTAGACCATAAGAGGAGCTGCATTCTTCTGATGCAGAGAAGGTCTGGATTGATGTTGAAACTGGGGAGCTGGGTTTATCGATGCTCTCCTCCATCTCGTGGCCTCCCAGGACCCACCGTCCCTGTAATGTCTCCTCCCACCCTATAGTCCAGGGATGGGGAACCTTTGGCCCTCCAGCTGTTGTTGAACTACGCATCCCAGCATGCCGTGCAATAGTTTGGCCAAATAGCAAAACTGTAGCAGGGCATGCTGAAATGTGTAGTTCAACAACAGCTGGAGGGCCAAAGGTTCCCCACCCCTGCTATAGTCTCACGCTCATTAGCCATCTGGGATTTTACGAATAGGCGGCTTAAATTATCCCCGGGCTCATCCCACTATTTCATAATCCTCAATTCCCTCCTGGCATGTTTAAAGGCCCATACACACTGGCCGATATATAGCGGGTCCATCGGCCAGTGTGTTCGGGCGACATGTCTGAACTCAGTCGTACAAAGACATATCGCGTCAGCCCCGCAGCACAGCCGACGGCCAATATATCTACCGATATATTGGCGCATCGCTGTGTGTGTGCTGGCGGTCAGCCGACCGCCCGTACACATGCTGCGGCAGCCGGCAGTGATTGACAGCTGAACTGGGCGGGCGTGTGTACACGCCCGCCCAGTTCATGACGTCAGTCCCGACGGATCGGGCAGTGTGTATGCTCAACACACTGCCCGATCCGTCCATAGATATATCTGCTGATCAATTGATCGGCAGATATATCTATCAGTGTGTACCCACCTTAAGTCATCTTTCAATTTATGGAAGCCAGGGAACATTCTGTATAAATGATATCACGGATATTAATTCCCCTCAGTTTGCAGATATACAGGAGAAAGCAGCAATCCCATCTAGGGAATGTTTCCATTTTTTACAAATAGGCCACTTTCATTCCATGATTAAATCCATAATGACAGGGAGGCCTTTAACTTCCTTTAAATGTATCTGTTGGGGACGATCCTCAACCAGGAAATTACGCTCCAAGATATATACAGTGCTCAACGAGGATGAGTCACCTGCACGGCACGACCATGAGCTGGCGTGGGAAACAGAGCTGGGAATCAATTTAGACTTTGAGGAGTAGTCAGAAATCTGGAATAACACTGCTTTTACCTACATCTGCGTCGCAATTAAAGGAAACGTTTGGAAGGTATTATACTGGTGGTACTATGTACCTTCTTGGCTGAAGGCCATGTTTCCAGACACCTCGGATAGGTGTTGGAGAGAATGTTCAGAAGAAGGCACCTTCTTACACGTATGGTGGGCCTAACCACGGATCTCTGCAATATGGCAAGAAGTGATCACCCTTCTCTCACACCTATTTAAAGGTTCCCATCCCTCCCTCCACTAAATTTTTCCTTCGTCCTCTTTACCTTCCCACCCTCTCCAGTCACCAAAATAAACTGTTACTACATATCTCCGCAGTCACGACTGGAAAAAGCCTACACCATCACCTATACAGCCGTTCTTGTCACGGATCTGTATGTTCATGTTCATAAAATGGAATATATGACTAGAATAATTAACTACTCATCTAATCTGGGGCAAATGGCTGACCACTCGAAAACCTCATCCCCGTTTTGCAGCTGATCCCCTGGTTTTATTGCTGTTACCATTACCAGCGGTCCTCCACAACTGCTCTACACTTCTCTCTTTACTACCACTCATTTTCCCATCTTTTTCCCGCTTTCTGTTCTCTTTTTTCTCTACTTTTGCTGTTGCCTTTGAGAAGGTTCATATACTACTCAATTTCATTCTTGCAAAATTGGGTCACTTTCATGTCATTGTATGTTTAAGTCTACATTTTGTTGTTCAAATGCATTTATATATTGCAGGATAGGGGAAGGACACCAATGTGCACTACTACTAAATCTTCATGCTGCATATTCACGGAGAATAGGTTAGGAAAATATACATTACAGGATGACAGACTTGGGCTGGACGGCAGGACAACAGGATTTCAATGAGAACACATACATTGCAATGCATGTGTTCCATTGAAATCCTTTGTGTCACTGGGTGGATCCTGTTCTGCGGGATCCCACAGAATAGGATTCGTGTGCACATAGAACCCTCCTCCCGGCCAAGCGGGTCCCGTTCAGCGGTTGGCCGCTATGTGTGGCCCAGACCTTAGCGTAGATGAGAAGGATACAAGAAAAGAAACTGTTAAAAAATAAGATTTTACTTACCGGTAAATCTATTTCTCGTAGTCCGTAGTGGATGCTGGGGACTCCGTAAGGACCATGGGGAATAGACGGGCTCCGCAGGAGACAGGGCACTTTAAGAAAGAATTTGGATACTGGTGTGCTCTGGCTCCTCCCTCTATGTCCCTCCTCCAGACCTCAGTTAGAGAAACTGTGCCCGGAAGAGCAGACAGTACAAGGAAAGGATTTTGGAATCCAGGGCAAGACTCATACCAGTCACACCAATCACACCGTATAACTTGTGATAAACTTACCTAGTTAACAGTATGAACAACAACGGAGCATCAGATCAACCCTGATGCAACCACAACATAACCCTTATTTAAGCAATAACAATATACAAGTATTGCAGATGAAGTCCGCACTTGGGACGGGCGCCCAGCATCCACTACGGACTACGAGAAATAGATTTACCGGTAAGTAAAATCTTATTTTCTCTAACGTCCTAGTGGATGCTGGGGACTCCGTAAGGACCATGGGGATTATACCAAAGCTCCCAAACGGGCGGGAGAGTGCGGATGACTCTGCAGCACCGAATGAGCAAACACAAGGTCCTCCTCAGCCAGGGTATCAAATTTGTAGAACTTTGCAGAAGTGTTCGAACCTGACCAAGTAGCTGCTCGGCAAAGCTGTAATGCCGAGACCCCTCGGGCAGCCGCCCAAGAAGAGCCCACCTTCCTTGTGGAGTGGGCTTTTACGGATTTTGGAAGCGGCAATCCAGCCGCAGAATGAGCCTGCTGAATCGTGTTACAGATCCAGCGAGCAATAGTCTGCTTTGAAGCAGGAGCACCCAGCTTGTTGGATGCATACAGGATAAACAGCGACTCAGTTTTCCTGACTCTAGCCGTTCTGGCTACATAAATCTTCAAAGCCCTGACCACATCTAGTAACTCGGAATCCTCCAAGTCACGAGTAGCCACAGGCACCACAATAGGTTGGTTCATATGAAAAGATGACACCACTTTTGGCAGAAATTGTGGACGGGTCCGCAATTCTGCCCTGTCCATATGGAAAACCAGATAGGGGCTTTTATGTGACAAAGCCGCTAATTCTGAGACACGCCTAGCAGAAGCCAAGGCTAATACCATGACCACCTTCCACGTGAGAAATTTTAACTCCACGGTTTTGAGTGGCTCAAACCAGTGTGACTTCAGGAAACTCAACACCACGTTAAGATCCCAAGGTGCCACTGGAGGCACAAAAGGGGGCTGAATATGCAGCACCCCCTTCACAAACGTCTGAACTTCAGGAAGAGAAGCCAGTTCTTTTTGAAAGAAAATGGATAGGGCCGAAATCTGGACCTTAATGGAATCCAATTTCAGGCCCAAAGTCACTCCCGACTGTAGAAAGTGAAGGAAACGGCCCAGCTGGTATTCCTGGCCTCACACCAAGCAACATATTTTCGCCATATACAGTGATAATGTTTAACCGTCATGTCCTTCCTAGCCTTTATCAGCGAAGGAATAACCTCATCCGGGATGCCTTTTTCTGCTAGGATTCGGCGTTCAACCGCCATGCCGTCAAACGCAGCCGCGGTAAGTCTTGGAACAGACAGGGCCCCTGTTGCAACAAGTCCTGTCTTAGAGGCAGAGGCCATGGGTCCTCTGTGAGCATTTCTTGCAGATCTGGATACCAAGTCCTTCTTGGCCAATCCGGAACAATGAGTATTGTTCTCACTCCTCTGTTTCTTATGATTCTCAGCACCTTGGGTATGAGAGGAAGAGGAGGAAATACATAAACCGACTGGAACACCCACAGTGTCACTAGTGCGTCTACAGCTATCGCCTGAGGGTCTCTTGACCTGGCGCAATTCCACCTGTGGCAGTTCCCACCGACTTGCAATCTGCTTGAAGACTTCTTGATGAAGTCCCCACTCTCCCGGGTGGAGGTCGTGCCTGCTGAGGAAGTCTGCTTCCCAGTTGTCCACCCCCGGAATGAACACTGCTGACAGTGCTCTTACGCGATTCTCCGCCCAGCGAAGAATTCTGGTGGCTTCCGCCATCGCCACCCTGCTCCTTGTGCCGCCTTGGCGGTTTACATGAGCCACTTTGGTGATGTTGTCTGACTGAATCAGCACCGATTGGTCGCGAAGCAGGGTCTCCGCTTGACTTAGGGCGTTGTATATGGCCCTTAGTTCCAGGATATTGATGTGAAGGCAAGTCTCCTGACTTGACTACAGACCTTGGAAATTTCTTCCCTGTGTGACTGCCCCCCACCGTCGGAGGCTTGCATCCGTGGTCACCAGGACCCAGTCCTGAATGCCGAATCTGCGGCCCTCGAGAAGGTGAGCACTCTGCAGCCACCACAGGAGAGACACCCTGGCCCTGGGGGATAGGGTGATCAGCCGCTGCATCTGTAGATGTGATCCGGACCACTTGTCCAACAGATCACATTGAAAGGTCCTCGCATGGAACCTGCCGAAGGGAATGGCCTCGTATGATGCCACCATCTTTCCCAGGACTCGCGTGCAGTGATGCACCGACACCTGTTTTGGTTTTAAGAGGTCTCTGACCAGTGTCATGAGCTCCTGAGCCTTATCCATCGGGAGATTAACCCTCTTCTGGTCTGTGTCCAGAATCATGCCCAGGAAGGGCAGACGAGTCGAAGGAATCAACTGCGACTTTGGAATATTTAGAATCCATCCGCGTTGGTGTAACACTTCCCGAGAGCGTGCTACGCTGATCAGCAACTGCTCTCTGGACCTCGCCTTTATGAGGAGATCGTCCAAGTATGGGATAATTGTGACCCCTTGCTTTCGCAGGAGCACCATCATTTCCGCCATTACCTTGGTAAATATTCTCGGTGCCGTGGAGAGACCAAACGGCAACGTCTGGAATTGGTAATGACAATCCTGTACCACAAATCTGAGGTACGCCTGATGAGGCGGATAAATGGGGACATGAAGGTATGCATCCTTTATGTCCAGAGACACCATAAAATCCCCCCCTTCCAGGCTTGCGATGACCGCTCTGAGCGATTCCATCTTGAACTTGAACCTTTTCAGGTATATGTTCAGGGATTTTAAATTCAATATGGGTCTGACCGAACCGTCCGGTTTCGGTACCACAAACATGGTCGAATAATAACCGTTTCCTTGTTGAAGGAGGGGAACCTTGACCACCACCTGCTGAAGATACAATTTGTGAATTGCAGCTAACACTATTTCCCTCTCTAAGGGGGAAGCTGGCAGGGCCGGTTTGAGGTATCGGTGAGGGGGCATCTCTTCGAATTCCAGCTTGTATCCCTGAGACACAATCTCTAGTGCCCAGGGATCCACCTGGGAGTGAACCCACTTGTGGCTGAAATTTCGGAGACGCGCCCCTACCGGGCCTAGCTCCGCCTGTGGAGCCCCAGCGTCATGCGGTGGATTTAGTGGAAGCCGGGGAGGACTGGGAACTAGCTGTGTTGTGCAGCTTCTTTCCTCTGCCCCTGCCTCTGGCAAGAAAGGACGCACCTCGGACTTTCTTGCCTTTTTGTGATCGAAAGGACTGCATTTGGTAATACGGTGCTTTCTTAGGTTGTGAGGGAACATATGGCAAAAAATTTGACTTTCCAGCAGTAGCTGTGGAGACCAGGTCCGAGAGACCCTCCCCAAACAACTCCTCACCCTTGTAAGGTAAAACCTCCATGTGCCTTTTTGAGTCGGCATCGCCTGTCCATTGCCGAGTCCACAGGACCCTTCTGACAGAAATCGACATTGCATTTATTCTAGAGCCCAGTAGGCTAATGTCTCTTTGAGCATCTCTCATATATAGGACAGCGTCTTTTATATGCCCCACGGTCATTAATATAGTATCCTTGTCTAAGGTATCAAGTTCCTCAGATAAGGTATCCGTCCATGCTGCTACAGCACTACACACCCAGGCCGACGCAATTGCCGGCCTTAGTAAGGTACCTGAATGTGTATAAATGGACTTCAGGGTACCCTCTTGCTTTCTATCCGCAGCATCTTTTAGGGTGGCCGTATCCTGTGACGGCAGGGCTACCCTCTTGGATAAGCATGTGAGAGCTTTGTCCACCCTAGGGGAGGATTCCCAGCGTAACCTGTCCGTTGGCGGGAAAGGATACGCCATAAGCATCCGTTTGGAAATCTGCAGTTTTTTATCTGGAGATTCCCAAGCCTTTTCACATAACTCATTTAGCTCATGTGAAGGGGGAAAGGTCACCACCTGCCTTTTTTCCCCATACATATGAACCCTCTTGTCAGGGACTGGGGTTTCCTCTGTGATGTGCAACACATTCTTAATTGCTATAATCATATAACGGATGGCTTTAGCCAATTTAGGCTGTAACTTTGCATCATCGCCATCGACACTGGAGTCAGAATCCGTGTCGATATCTGTGTCAACAATTTGGGATAGTGGGCGCTTCTGAGACCCTGACGGCCTCTGCGACATAGGATCAGGCATGGGCTGAGACCCCGACTGTCCTAAGGTTTCAGCTTTATCCAACCTTTTATGCAAGGAATTAACATTATCATTTAAAACCTTTCACATATCCATCCAATCAGGTGTCGGCGCCGACCCCACATTCATTTGCTCCCGCTCTGTTTCCACATAGCCTTCCTCGTCAAACATGTCGACACAAGCGTACCGACACACACACACACACACACACACACACACACACACAGGGGATGCTCTTTTTGAAGACAGTTCCCCCACAAGGCCCTTTGGAGAGACAGAGAGAGAGTATGCCAGCACACACCCCAGCGCTATATGTCCCAGGAATCACACAGTAACTTAGTGTTAACCCAGTAGCTGCTGTATATACTGTTTTTGCGCCTAATTTATGTGCCCCCCCTATCTTTTTACCCTCTTCTACCGTGAATCTGCAGGGGAGAGCCTGGGGAGCTTCCTCTCAGCGGAGCTGTGGAGAAAAAATGGCGCTGGTGAGTGCTGAGGAAGAAGCCCCGCCCCCTCAGCGGCGGGCTTCTGTCCCGCGTTTCTGTGTAAAATTATGGCGGGGGCTCATGCATATATACAGTGCCCAACTGTATATATGCCCACTTTCTGCCAAGAGGTCCTAATTGCTGCCCAGGGCGCCCCCCCCCCCCCCCCCCTGCACCCTACAGTGACCGGAGTATGTGGGTTTAATGTGGGAGCAATGGCGCACAGCTGCAGTGCTGTGCGCTACCTCAGTTTGAAGACTGGAGTCTTCTGCCGCAGATTTTGAAGTCTTCTTGCTTCCGTCACCGGCTTGTGTTTTCCAGCTCTGCGAGGGGGATGGCGGCGCGGCTACGGGATCGGACGACAAAGGGTGAGATCCTGTGTACGATCCCTCTGGAGCTAATGGTGTCCAGTAGCCTAAGAAGCAGGACCTATCTTCAGTGAGTAGGGCTGCTTCTCTCCCCTCAGTCCCACGATGCAGAGAGTCTGTTGCCAGCAGATCTCTCTGAAAATAAAAAACCTAACAAAATACTTTCTTATAGCAAGCTCAGGAGAGCTCACTGAACAGCACCCAGCTCGTCCGGGCACAGATTCAAACTGAGGTCTGGAGGAGGGACATAGAGGGAGGAGCCAGAGCACACCAGTATCCAAATTCTTTCTTAAAGTGCCCTGTCTCCTGCGGAGCCCGTCTATTCCCCATGGTCCTTACGGAGTCCCCAGCATCCACTAGGACGTTAGAGAAATCAATAAATACATTGAAAACCGAGTGATATATACAGTAAGCAGATGCAAGGAAGTAAAGGGGGGTATGTAAGAGCGTTTAAAAATAAATAAACAGGATTTTAATCACCTACCTGTAAATCCTTTTCTAGTAGTCTGTAGAAGATGCTGGGGTCCACATTAGTACCAAGGGGTATAGACGGGTCCACTAGGAGTCACCGGCACTTTAAGAGTTTGAGAGTGTGGGCTGGCTCCTCCCTCTATGCCCCTCCTACCAGACTTAGTCTAGAAACTGTGCCCGAGGAGACGGACACCTTCGAGAGAAGGATTATACACAGATAGTGGCGAGATTCATACCAGCTCACACACACACACACACACACACACACACACACTAAACCAAGCTGACTAGCTTGAAACCCTAGCAACCGCTGAAACCTTACTTACCAAGTAACAATGCAGTACTCAACTAAAAACAAAGTTGTACTGAACCAGATAACCACTGCAGGAAAACAAAGCGCTGGGCGGATGCCCAGCATCCTCTACGGACTACGAGAAAAGGATTTACCGGTAGGTAATTAAAATCCTATTTTCTCTTATGTTTTAGAGGATGCTGGAGTCCACATTAGTACCATACGGATGTGCCAAAGCTCCAAGAACGGGAGGGAGAGCGCGGAGACTCCTGCAGAACTGATTGGCCTCTGAGGACCTAAAGTTTGGTCAAAGTATCGAACTTGTAGAACTTTGCAAACGTGTTCAACCCAGACCAAGTAGCCGCTCGGCAGAGTTGTAAAGCCGAGACACCCCAGGCAGCCGCCCAGGAAGAACCCACCTTACGAGTAGAGTGGGCCATAACAGACGCAGGACACGTCAAGCCTGCCGTAGAACACGCATGCTGGATAGTGAACCTGATCCAGCGAGAGATCGTCTGCTGAGAAGCAGGACACCCAATTTTCTTGGGATCATACAGGACAAACAGAGAGTCTGATTTTCTGTGACGAGCAGTCCTCCTCACATAGATTTTTAGAGCCCTTACATCATCTAAGGACTTTGATGAAATTGAGGAGTCAGTCGCAACTGGCACCACAATAGGTTGGTTGTCGGAAGAAACTGCTGACGCGTCCGGAGCTCAGCTCTGTCTTCATGGAAGATCAAATAAGGGCTTTTGCATGACAAAGCCCCAAACTCCGACACACGTCTGGCAGAAGCGAAGGCCAACAAAGTGACAGCCGTCCACGTGAGAAACTTGACCTCAACCTCCTGTAGAGGCTCAAACCAGTCAGACTGAAGGAACTGCAACACCAAGTTAAGATCCCATGGCTCCGCAGGCGGTACAAAGGGAGGTCGGATATGCAGAACTCCCTTCAAAAAACGTCTGAACCTCAGGGAGGGCAGCCAATTGTTTCTGGAAGAAAATAGAGCCGAAATCTGGACCTTCACACATCCTAACCTCAGGCCCATATCCACACCTGCTTGCAGGAAGAGGAGAAACCGTCCCAGTTGAAACTCCACCGTAGGAAACTTCTTGGACTCACACCAAGATACATATTTTTTCCAAATACGATGGTAATGTTTAGACGTTACTCCTTTCCTAGGCTGTATCAGGGTAGGAATAACCTTGTTTGGAATGTCCTTCTGAGCTAGTATCTGGCGTTCAACCTCCATGCCGTCAAACGTAGCCATGGTATAGGCGAACGGTCCCTGGTGTAGCAGGTCCTCCCGAAGAGGAAGAGGCCTTGGCTCTTCTAGCAGTAGAATCAGAAGATCTGCGTACCTTCTTGGCCAGTCTGGAGCAATGTGGATCGATTTAACTCTTGATCTCCTTATGAGCTTTAGAACTCTTGAAATGAGTGGAACTGGTGGAAACACGTACACCAACTGGAATACACAGAGTCACTAGGGCGTCCACCGCCACTGCTTGCGGGTCCCTCGACCTGGAACAATATCGCCGAAGCTTCTTGTTGAGACAAGAGACCATCATGTCTATTTGGGGTACACCCCAAAGATCTGATATCTCCTTGAACACCTCTGGATGGAGACCCCACTCCCCATGATGGAAATCGTGTCTGCTGAGGAAGTCCGCTTCCCAGTTGCCTACTCCCGGAATGAAGATTGCTGACAGCGCCAACATGTGTTTTTCTGCCCAGAGCATGATTCTTGTTACCTCTGACATTGCAGCTCTGCTCTTCGTTCCTCCCTGTCTGTTTATGTAAGCCACTGTCATTACATTGTCCGAATGCACTTGAATGGCCCGATTTCTTAAAAGATGGTCCGCTTGGAGAAGACCGTTGTAGACGGCTCTTACTTCCAGAATGTTTATCGGCAGGTCGGCTTCCAGACTTAACCACCTTCCTTGGAAGGTTTCCCCTTGGGTGACTGCGCCCCATCCCCGGAGACTTGCATCCGTGGTCAGAAGGTACCACGAAAAGGTTTGAATAGTAACCTTTATTCTGCATATGGGGTGGGATTGGTACAATAACCTGTGCCTCCACCAACTTCTGCATGGCTTCCTGTAGGATAGCCCTGTATGCCAGCAAAGCTGGCAAGTCTGATTTAAAGAATCGGTGAGGAGGGAGATCTTGAAATTCCAGCCTGTACCCCCGGGACACAATATCTTGCACCCAGGGATAGAGGCCGGAGGACACCCAGACGTGACTGAAATGTCTGAGTCTCGCTTCCACCTGCTCGATCTCTAGGCTGTGAGGTCCACCGTCATGCTGAGGATTTTGAGGAGACAGAGGCAGGCTTCTGCTCCTGGGAACCTGCAGGTGCAGGTCTTTAGGATTTTGCTCGACCACCTCTGAAGAAAGTGGTGGGAGGCTTGGACTTTTTACCTTTTGCGGACCGAAAAAACTGCATCGTGGACGTAGAAAAAGGTTTCTTCGTTGACTGAGTGGCTGAGGGAAGAAAGGTTGACTTACCAGCGGTTGCCTGTGAAAATCCACGCATCCAATGCTTCCCCAAATAGAGCCTGTCCTGTGAAGGGTAGGTTCTCCTCACTTCTCCTGGATTTCGCGTCTGCCGACCATTAGCGCAGCCAGAGTCCCCTGCGTGCCGAGACAGCCATGGAAGACGTCCTTGCATTCAGATGACCCCAGATCCTTCATGGCCTCCACCATGAAACCCACAGAATCCTGTATGTTACGTAAAAACAATTCAACGTCACTTCTGTCCAGAGAATCTAATTCCTCTAGCAATGTGCTTGACCACTTTACTATGGCTTTAGAAATCCATGCGCAGGCAATAGTGGGCCTTAACGCCACGCCAGAAGCAATATATATGGATTTGAGCATAGTCTCAATCTTGCGGTCTGACGTTTTTTTCAAAGCTGTAGACCCAGGGACAGGCAACACCACTTTTTAGACAGTCTAGATACAGACGCGTCCACTATGGGTGGGTTTTCCCACTTTTTCCCATCTTCCTCAGGGAATGGAAAGGCAACAAGAACCTTTTTTGGGATCTGGAATTTTTTCTCTGGGTTTTCCCAGGATTTCTCAAATAATGCGTTTAATTCCTTAGACGCAGGGAAGGTCAGGGAGGCTTTCTTATGGTCAGTAAAATAAGCCTCCTCAACCTGCTCAGGTGGTTTGTCAGTTATGTGTAACACATCCCTAATGGCCTCAATCATGGGCTGTACCCCTTTTGCAAGGGAAGCCTCACCCCCCCCCCCCCCGCATATCCCCCTCACTGTTTGCCGTGCCAGAGTCGGTATCCGCATCGACCTGCATAATCTGGGCAATCTGGGGGAATATACAAGGGGGAATTTGAGGTAATGGGAACAGAAATAAAACCTCCACAGATTGTTTTAAAACCTGTGCTTCAGTCTCATAATGCGCAATCCTAGTAGAAATTTGGGATATCATTCCCTTAATAGAAGCCACCCACTGGGGTTCGGATTCGGCAGGCTGAGACATAATATTACATTCCTGAGTACATGGAATGGATTCCTGTGGTGAAAATACATACTCTGCAGCACAAGATACAGAGTCCCTGGACAAAGTAATGTGAGATTTACACACACACACACACAGGAAAATGTCAGACACAGTTTTCCCCAAGTACCTTCAGCAGGGAGGCTGTTGCCAGCAGCCTCCCTGTGCCCAACTCTAATGAAAATAATAAAACCAAAAGAACTCCTATGGAGCTCCCATAGCTGTGACCGGCTTCTTCGGGCACATTTTCTAAACTGAGTCTGGCAGGAGGGGCATAGAGGGAGGAGCCAGCCCACACTATTAAACTCTTAAAGTGCCCATGGCACCTATACCCCATGGTACTAATGTGGACCCCAGCATCCTCTAGGACGTAAGAGGGAAAAAAAGAAGAAAAAAAAAAAAAAGAGAGAGAGAGATATAGGGGCGATTCTATTGTTTAATGTGTGCTCAAAATTGCATATCACCCGTCACTTTAGTTGAGGCGATATGCAATCGTTTAGACGCCCATTGTTTAACTGCGTCGTGAAGTGTTGTATTTAGTCACGTAAAACGGCTAAACCCAACTACAGTACTGGGCACTACATGAAAAGTGTTTCGGCACCCAAACTGGACACTTTTCACACATTTCCGCTCGCCATCTCAGGAAGCTGCGAGTAGAAATGCCAGCAACTGTTCGTGCACAAATGGAGCAACAATTGAACTGCCCAGTCAGTGATTGGCCTGTGGTCGATTAGACACCCATGACTGATCACTGGCGCCGGCGATGACCTATGTTCTGCCTGCCAAAGAAGAGCTGGAGTAAGGCAACCTGAGGGAAACCTGTATAACGCCATGTGAAGATGCCAATATTATCACAAGGCTCCATCAAGGTGGGGTGTTTTTGTTACAATAAAATTTTTGTCAATTTGGGCAGATCACATTTCACTACTGTATGGTAATAAAAAAAATTAGAGCACCAAAAAAATGCAAATTTAAGGGATTGGTGGAGAATTCACCTCCAACTACCCATTAGTACATTTAGGTGATATTAAAATAAATGTGAAAACATTAATATACAGATGTAAGGAAGTGTAATAACATGTCCCGAAAAGAGAGACACTTTAGTGTACAATATACAGGTATAACGAGGTATAACAACATGCCTGGATGGGAGACACATTTAGTATACAATATACAGGTATATGGAGGTATTATAACATGCAAGGACGAGAGAAACACATTAGTATACAAAATACAGGTATAAGGAGGTATAATAACATGCCCGGGTGAGAGAGGCATTAGAATACAATATACAGGTATAATAACATGCCCAGGTGAGAGAGGCATTAGTATACAATATATAATAAGATTTTACTCACCGGTAAATCTATTTCTCGTAGTCCGTAGTGGATGCTGGGACTCCGTAAGGACCATGGGGATTAGCGGCTCCGCAGGAGACTGGGCACAACTAAAGAAAGCTTTAGGACTACCTGGTGTGCACTGGCTCCTCCCACTAAGACCCTCCTCCAGACCTCAGTTAGGATACTGTGCCCGGAAGAGCTGACACAATAAGGAAGGATTTTGAATCCCGGGTAAGACACATACCAGCCACACCAATCACACCGTATAACTCGTGATACTATACCCAGTTAACAGTATGATAACAACTGAGCCTCTCAACAGATGGCTCAACAAAAACCCTTTAGTTAGGCAATAACTATATACAAGTATTGCAGACAATCCGCACTTGGGATGGGCGCCCAGCATCCACTACAGACTACGAGAAAAAGATTTACCAGTGAGTAAAATCTTATTTTCTCTAACGTCCTAAGTGGATGCTGGGACTCCGTAAGGACCATGGGGATTATACCAAAGCTCCCAAACGGGCGGGAGAGTGCGGATGACTCTGCAGCACCGAATGAGCAAACTCTAGGTCCTCCTCAGCCAGGGTATCAAACTTGTAGACTCTTGCAAGAGTGTTTTAACCCGACCAAGTAACAGCTCGGCAAATTTGTACAGCCAAGACCCCTCGGGCAGCCGCCCAAGAAGAGCCCACTTTCCTCGTGGAATGGGCTTTCACAGATTTAGGGTGCGGCATTCCAGCCGCAGAATGTGCAAGTTGAATCGTGCTACAGATCCAGCGAGCAATAGTCTGCTTAGAAGCAGGAGCACCCAGCTTGTTGGGTGCATACAGGATAAATAGCGAGTCAGTTTTCCTGACTCCAGCCATCCTGGAAACATATACTTTTCAGGGCCCTGACTACATCCAGAAAACTTGGAATCCTCCAAGTCCCAAGTAGCCGCAGGCACCACAATAGGTTGGTTCACATGAAAAACTGATACCACCTTAGGAAGGAATTGGGAACGAGTCCTCAATTCCGCCTTATCCATATAGAATACAGATAAGGCCATTTGTATGACAAAGCCGCCAATTCTGATACACGCCTGGCCGACGCCACGGCCCACAGCATGACCACTTTCCACGTGAGGTATTGTAGCTCCACGGATTTAAGTGGCTCAACTCAATGCGACTTCAGGAAATCCAACACTACGTTGAGATCCCACGGTGCCACTGGAGGCACAAACGGGGGTTGACTATGCAGCACTCCCGTAACAAAAGTCTGAACTTCAGGCAGTGAAGCCAGTTCTATTTTGGAAGAAAATCGATAGAGCCGAAATCTGGACCTTAATAGAACCCAATTTTAGGCCCATAGTCACCTCTGACTTGTAGGAAGTGCAGAAAACGACCTAGCTGAAATTCCTCCTTTGGGGCCTTACTGGCCTCACAGCACGCAACATATTTCCGCCATATGCGGTGATAATGGTTTGCGTTCACTTCTTTCCTAGCTTTAAATAGCGTAGGGATAACTTCCTCCGGAATGCCCTTTTCCTTCAGGATCCGGCGTTCAACCGCCATGCCGTCAAACGCAGCCGCGGTACGTCTTGGAACAGACAGGCCCCCTGCTGCAGCAGGTCCTGTCTGTCTGAGATCATTTCTTGGAGTTCTGGGTACCAAGCTCTTCTTGGCCACCCGGAACAATGAGTATAGTTCTTACTCCTCTCCTTCTTATTATTCTCATTACCCTGGGTATGAGAGGCAGAGAAGGGAACACATACACCGACTGGTACACCCACTGTGTTACCAGAGCGTCCACAGCTATCGCCTGAGGGTCCCTTGACCTGGCGCAATATCTTTGTAGCTTTTTGTTGAGGCGGGACGCCATCCTGTCCACCTGTGGCCTTTCCCCATGGTGTACAATCATTTGGAAGACTTCTGGATGAAGTCCCCACTCTCTCGGGTGGAGGTCGTGTCTGCTGAGAAAGTCTGCTTCTCAGTTGTCCACTCCGGGAATGAACACTGCCGACAGTGCTAACACATGATTTTCCGCCCATCGGAGAATCCTTGTGGCTTCTGCCATCGTCATCCTGCTTCTTGTGCCGCCCTGTCGGTTTACATGAGCGACCGCCGTGATGTTGTCTGACTGGATCAGCACCGGCCGGTGTTGAAGCAGGGGTCTAGCCTGACTTAGGGCATTGTAAATGGCCCAAAGTTCCAGAACATTTATGTGTAGGGAAGTCTCCTGACTTTTCCATAGGCCTTGGAAGTTTCTTCCCTGTGTGACTGCCCCCCAGCCTTGAAGGCTGGCATCCGTGGTCACCAGGACCCAGTCCTGTATGCCGAATCTGCGGCCCCCTAGAAGATGTGCAGTCACCACCACAGCGACACCCTGGCCCTTGGAGACAGGGTTATCCGCCGATGCATCTGAGAATGCGACCCGGACCACTTGTCCAACAGATCCCACTGGAAGATCCTTGCATGGGACTTGGCGAATGGAAATTCTTCGTAAGAAGCTACCAGCTTTCCCAAGGCTCGCGTGCATAGATGCACCGATACCTGTATTTTGTATTAGGAGGTCTCCGTCTAGAGACGCCAACTCCTTGGACTTCTCCTCCGGGAGAAACCCTTTTTATCCTGTTCTGTGTCCAGAACCATACCCAGGAACAGTAGACGCGTCGTAGGAACCAGCTGTGACTTTAGAATATTCAGAATCCAGCCGTGCTGTTGTAGCACTTCCCGAGATAGTGCTACTCCGACGAACAACTGCTCCCTGGACCTCGCCTTTATAAGGAGATCGTCCAAGTACGGGATAAGTACTTCGGCCATTACCTTGTTAAATACCCTCGTGCCGGGGACAGACCAACGGCAACGTCTGGAATTGGTAATGACAATCCTGTACCACAATTCTGAGGTACACCTGGTGACGAGGGTAAATAGGGACATGCAGGTAAGTATCCTTGATGTCCAGTGATACCCTGAAATTTTCCAGGCTTGCAATAATCGCCCTGAGCGATTCCATTTTGAACTTGAACCTCCGTATATAAGTGTTCAAGGATTTCAATTTTAGAATGGGTCTCACCGAACCGTCTAGTTTCGGTACCACAACATTTTGGAATAGTAACCCCGGCCTTGTTGAAAGAGGGGTACCTTGATTTCACCTGCTGGAAGTACAGCTTGTGAATTGCCGCCAGTACTACCTTTCTCCGAGGGCAGCAGGCAAGGCTGATGTGAGGCAACGGCGAGGGGGAGTCGTCTCGAACTCCAGCCTGTATCCCTGTGATACTACTTGCAGAACCTAGGGATCCACCTGTGGGCAAGCCCACTGATCCCTGCAGTTCCCGAGACGCGCCCCCACCGCACCTGTCTCCACCTGTGGAGCCCCAGCGTCATGCGGTGGACTCAGAGGAAGCGAGGGAAGATATTTGATCCTGGAACTGGCTGACTGGTGCAGCTTTTTCCTTCTTCCCTTGTCTCTGTGCAGAAAGGAAGCGACTTTGACCCGCTTGCTTTTCTGAAGCCGAAAGGACTGTACCAGAATATATGGTGCTTTCTTTTAGGCTTTTGTGAAGAAACCTGAGGTAAAAAAATTTCTTCCCAGCTGTTGCTGTGGATACGAGGTCCCAGAGACCATCCCCAAACAATTCCTCACCCTTATAAGGCAGAATCTCCATGTGCCTTTTAAATGCAGCATCACCTGTCCACTGCCGGGTTTCTACTACCCTCCTGGCAGAATGGACATTGCATTAATTCTGGATGCCAGCCGGCAAATATCCCTCTGTGCATCCATTATATATAAGACAACGTCTTAAATATGCTCAATGTTAGCAAATATTATTATCCCTGTCTTAGCGTATTAATATTATCTGACAGGGTGTCAGACCACGCTGCAGCAGCACTATTTATGCTGAGGCAATTGCAGGTTTCAGTATATAACCTGAGTGTGTAAATACAGACTTCAGGATCGCCTCCTGCTTTTTATCAGCAGGTTCCTTCAAGGTGGCCGTATCCTAAGACGGCAGTGCCACCTTTTGACAAACGTGTGAGCGCCTTATCCACCCTAAGGGATATCTCCCAACGTGACCTATCCTCTGGCGGGAAAGGGTACGCCATCATTAACTTTTTAGAAATAACCAGTTTCTTATCGGGGGAGACCACGCTTCTTTACACACTTCATTCATTCATCTGATGGGGGAACAAAACAGTGGCTGTTTTTTCTCCCCAAAACTAAAACCCCTTTTATGTGGTACTTGGGTTTATGTCAGAAAATGCGTAACACATTTTTCATTGCCGAGATCATGTAACGGATGTTCCTAGTGGATTGTGTATATGTCTCAACCTCGTCGACACTGGAGTCAGACTCCGTGTCGACATCTGTGTCTGCCATCTGAGGTAACGGGCGTTGTTTTGAGCCCCTGATGGCCTTTGAGACGCCTGGGCAGACGCGGGCTGAGAAGCCGGCTGTCCCACAGCTGTTACGTCATCCAGCCTTTTATGTAAGGAGTTGACACTGTCGGTTAATACCTTCCACCTATCCATCCACCCTGGTGTCGGCCCCACAGGGGGCGACATCCCATTTATCGGCCTCTGCTCCGCCTCCACGTAACCTTCCTCATCCAACATGTCGACACAGCCGTACCGACACACCGCACACACACAGGGAATGCTCTGACTGAGGACAGGACCCCACAAAGTCCTTTGGGGAGACCGAGAGAGAGTATGCCAGCACACACCAGAGCGCTATATAATGCAGGGATTAACACTATAACTGAGTGATTTTTCCCCAAATAGCTGCTTGTATACATATATTGCGCCTAAATTTAGTGCCCCCCCTCTCTTTTTAACCCTTTGAGCCTGAAAACTACAGGGGAGAGCCTGGGGAGCTGTCTTCCAGCTGCACTGTGAAGAGAAAATGGCGCCAGTGTGCTGAGGGAGAAGCCCCGCCCCCTTTTCGGCGGACTTTCTCCCGCTTTTTCTGTGATACTGGCAGGGGTAATTTTACATCTATATAGCCTCTGGGACTATATATGATGTATATTTTGCCAGCCAAGGTGTTATTTATTGCCCCCCCCCAGCGCCCTGCACCCATCAGTGACCGAAGTGTGAGGTGTACATGAGGAGCAATGGCGCACAGCTGCAGTGCTGTGCGCTACCTTGGTGAAGACCGAAGTCTTCTGCCGCCGATTTTCCGGACCTTCTTCGTGCTTCTGGCTCTGTAAGGGGGACGGCGGCGCGGCTCCTGGAACGAACACCAAGGTCGGGTCCTGCGGTCGATCCCTCTGGAGCTAATGGTGTCCAGTAGCCTAAGAAGCCCAAACTACCACCTGTTAGGTAGGTTCGCTTCTTCTCCCCTTACTCCCTCGCTGCAGTGAGTCTGTTGCCAGCAGGTCTCACTGAAAATAAAAAAATAAGATTTTACTTACCGATAAATCTATTTCTCGTAGTCCGTAGTGGATGCTGGGACTCCGTCAGGACCATGGGGATTAGCGGCTCCGCAGGAGACAGGGCACAAAAATAAAGCTTTAGGATCAGGTGGTGTGCACTGGCTCCTCCCCCTATGACCCTCCTCCAAGCCTCAGTTAGGATACTGTGCCCGGACGAGCGTACACAATAAGGAAGGATTTTGAATCCCGGGTAAGACTCATACCAGCCACACCAATCACACCGTACAACTTGTGATCTGAACCCAGTTAACAGTATGACAAACGTAGGAGCCTCTGAACAGACGGCTCACAACAATAACAACCCGATTTTTTTGTAACAATAACTATGTACAAGTATTGCAGACAATCCGCACTTGGGATGGGCGCCCAGCATCCACTACGGACTACGAGAAATAGATTTATCGGTAAGTAAAATCTTATTTTCTCTGACGTCCTAGTGGATGCTGGGACTCCGTCAGGACCATGGGGATTATACCAAAGCTCCCAAACGGGCGGGAGAGTGCGGATGACTCTGCAGCACCGAATGAGAGAACTCCAGGTCCTCTTTAGCCAGGGTATCAAATTTGTAGAATTTTACAAACGTGTTCTCCCCCGACCACGTAGCTGCTCGGCAGAGTTGTAATGCCGAGACCCCTCGGGCAGCCGCCCAGGATGAGCCCACCTTCCTTGTGGAATGGGCCTTGACAGATTTAGGCTATGGCAGGCCTGCCACAGAATGTGCAAGTTGAATTGTGCTACAAATCCAACGAGCAATCGTCTGCTTAGAAGCAGGAGCACCCAGCTTGTTGGGTGCATACAGTATAAACAGCGAGTCAGACTTTCTGACTCCAGCCGTCCTTGAAATATATATTTTCAATGCCCTGACAACGTCCAGCAACTTGGAATCCTCCAAATCGCTAGTAGCCGCAGGCACCACAATAGGCTGGTTCAGGTGAAACGCTGACACCACCTTAGGCAGAAACTGAGGACGCGTCCGCAGTTCTGCCCTGTCCGAATGGAAAATCAGATATGGGCTTTTATACGATAAAGCCGCCAATTCTGACACTCTCCTGGCTGAAGCCAGGGCCAGTAGCATGGTTACTTTCCATGTGAGATATTTCAAATCCACCGATTTGAGTGGCTCAAACCAATGGGATTTGAGAAAATCCAAAACTACATTAAGGTCCCACGGAGCCACTGGGGGCACAACCGGGGGCTGTATATGTAGTACTCCTTTTACAAAAGTCTGGACTTCAGGAACTGAAGCCAATTCTTTCTGGAAGAAAATCGACAGGGCCGAAATTTGAACCTTAATGGACCCCAATTTGAGGCCCATAGACAATCCTGTTTGCAGGAAATGTAGGAATCGACCCAGTTGAAATTCCTCCGTGGGGGCCTTCCTGGCCTCACACCACGCAACATATTTTCTCCAAATGCGGTGATAATGTTGTGCAGTCACCTCCTTCCTGGCTTTTACCAGTGTAGGAATGACCTCTTCCGGAATGCCTTTTTCCCTTAGAATTCGGCGTTCAACCGCCATGCCGTCAAACGCAGCCGCGGTAAGTCTTGGAATAGACACGGTCCCTGCTGAAGCAGGTCCCGTCTTAGAGGTAGAGGCCACGGATCTTCCGTGAGCATCTCCTGAAGTTCCGGGTACCAAGTTCTTCTTGGCCAATCCGGAGCCACGAGTATCGTTCTTACTCCCCTTTGCCGTATAATTCTCAGTACTTTTGGTATGAGAGGCAGAGGAGGAAACACATACACTGACTGGAACACCCACGGTGTTACCAGAGCGTCCACAGCTATTGCCTGAGGGTCTCTTGACCTGGCGCAATACCTGTCCAGTTTTTTGTTGAGGCGAGACGCCATCATATCCACCTTTGGTTTTTCCCAACGGTTCACAATCATGTGGAAGACTTCTGGATGAAGTCCCCACTCTCCCGGGTGTAGATCGTGTCTGCTGAGGAAGTCTGCTTCCCAGTTGTCCACTCCCGGAATGAACACTGCTGACAGTGCTATCACATGATCTTCCGCCCAGCGAAGAATCCTTGCAGCTTCTGCCATTGCTCTCCTGCTTCTTGTGCCGCCCTGTCTGTTTACGTGGGCGACTGCCGTGATGTTGTCCGACTGGATCAACACCGGCTGACCCTGAAGCAGGGGTTTTGCCAGGCTTAGAGCATTGTAAATCGCTCTTAGCTCCAGTATATTTATGTGAAGAGACATCTCCAGGCTTGACCATACTCCCTGGAAGTTTCTTCCCTGTGTGACCGCTCCCCAGCCTCTCAGACTGGCATCCGTGGTCACCAGGACCCAGTCCTGTATGCCGAATCTGCGGCCCTCTAACAGATGAGCACTCTGCAACCACCACAGAAGAGACACCCTTGTCCGTGGCGATAAGGTTATCCGCTGATGCATCTGCAGATGCGATCCGGACCATTTGTCCAGCAGATCCCACTGAAAAGTTCGTGCGTGGAATCTGCCGAATGGAATCGCTTCGTAAGAAGCCACCATCTTTCCCAGGACTCTTGTGCATTGATGCACAGACACTTTCCCTGGTTTTAGGAGGTTCCTGACAAGTTCGGATAACTCCCTGGCTTTCTCCTCCGGAAGAAACACCTTTTTCTGAACCGTGTCCAGAATCATTCCCAGGAACAGCAGACGTGTCGTCGGGGTCAATTGAGATTTTGGAAAATTCAGAATCCACCCGTGCTGTTGCAGCACTACTTGGGTTAGTGCTACTACGTCCCCCAGCTGTTCCCTGGACCTTGCCCTTATCAGGAGATCGTCCAAGTAAGGGATAATTAATACGCCTTTTCTTCGCAGAAGAAACATCATTTCGGCCATTACCTTGGTAAAGACCCGAGGTGTCGTGGACAATCCAAACGGCAGCGTCTGAAACTGATAATGACAGTTTTGCACCACGAACCTGAGGTACCCTTGATGTGAAGGGCAAATTGGGACATGCAGGTAAGCATCCTTGATGTCCAGGGACACCATAAAGTCCCCTTCTTCCAGATTCGCTATCACTGCTCTGAGTGACTCCATCTTGAACTTGAATTTTTGTATGTACAGGTTCAAAGATTCCAGATTTAGAATAGGTCTTACCGAGCCGTCCGGCTTCGGTACCACAAATAGTGTGGAATAATACCCCTTTCCCTGTTGTAGGAGGGGTACCTTGACTATCACCTGCTGAGAATACAGCTTGTGAATGGCTTCCAATACCGTTGCCCTGTCTGAGGGAGACGTTGGCAGAGCAGACTTTAGGAACCGGCGAGGGGGAGACTTCTCGAATTCCAACCTGTAACCCTGAGATACTATCTGCAGGATCCAGGGGTCCACCTGTGAGTGAGCCCACTGTGCGCTGAAATTCTTGAGTCGACCCCCCACCGCCCCTGAGTCCGCTTGTAAAGCCCCAACGTCATGCTGAGGGCTTTGCAGAAGCCGGGGAGGGCTTCTGCTCTTGGGAAGAAGCTGCTTGGTGCACTCTCTTACCCTTTCCTTTGCCTCGGGGCAAATATGACTGTCCTTTCGCCCGCTTGTTCCTATAGGAACGAAAGGACTGCGGCTGAAAAGACGGTGTCTTTTTCTGTTGGGAGGGGACCTGAGGTAAAAAGGTGGATTTCCCGGCTGTTGCCGTGGCCACCAAATCCGATAGACCGACCCCAAATAATTCCTCCCCCTTATACGGCAATACTTCCATATGCCGTTTGGAATCCGCATCACCTGACCATTGTCGCGTCCATAAACTTCTTCTGGCAGATATGGACATCGCACTTACTCTCGATGCCAGAGTGCAAATATCCCTCTGAGCATCTCGCATATAAAGAAAAGCATCCTTTAATTGCTCTAAAGTCAATAAAATACTGTCCCTATCTAGGGTATCAATATTTTCAGTCAGGGAATCCGACCAAACCACCCCAGCACTGCACATCCATGCAGAGGCGATGGCTGGTCGCAGTATAACACCAGTATTAGTGTATATACTTTTCAGGGTAGTTTCCAGCCTCCTATCCGCTGGATCCTTGAGGGCGGCCGTTTCAGGAGACGGTAACGCCACTTGTTTTGATAAGCGTGTGAGCGCCTTATCCACCCTAGGGGGTGTTTCCCAGCGCGCCCTAACCTCTGGCGGGAAAGGATATAATGCCAATAACTTCTTTGAAATTAGCAGTTTTCTATCGGGGTTAACCCACGCTTCATCACACACTTCATTCAATTCGTCTGATTCAGGAAAAACTACAGGTAGTTTTTTCAGACCCCACATAATACCCCTTTTTGTGGTACATGCAGTATCAGAGATATGCAAAGCCTCCTTCATTGCCGTGATCATATAACGTGTGGCCCTACTGGAAAATACGTTTGTTTCTTCACCGTCGACACTAGATTCGGTGTCCGTGTCTGGGTCTGTGTCGACCGACTGAGGTAAAGGGCGTTTTACAGCCCCTGACGGTGTCTGAGACGCCTGTACAGGTACTAATTGGTTTGCCGGCCGTCTCATGTCGTCAACTGATTTTTGTAATGTGCTGACATTATCACGTAATTCCATAAACAAAGCCATCCATTCCGGTGTCGACTCCCTAGGGGGTGACATCACCATTACCGGCAATTGCTCCGCCTCCACACCAACATCGTCTTCATACATGTCGACACACACGTACCGACACACAGCAGACACACAGGGAATGCTCTTATCGAAGACAGGACCCCACTAGCCCTTTGGGGAGACAGAGGGAGAGTTTGCCAGCACACACCCAAGCGCTATAAATATATAGGAACAACCCTATAGAAGTGTTGTCTCCCTTATAGCAGCTTAATATATCAAAAAACGCCAAAAAAGTGCCCCCCCCCCCCCCCCCCCCCTCTCTGTTTTACCCTGTTTCTGTAGTGCAGTGCAGGGGAGAGTCCTGGGAGCCTTCCTCGCAGCGGAGCTGAGCAGGAAAATGGCGGTGTGCTGAGGAGATAGGCCCCGCCCCCTATTTCGGCGGGCTCTTCTCCGGTGTTTGTGAAACCTGGCAGGGGTTAAATACATCCATATAGCCCCAGGGGCTATATGTGATGTATTTTTTAGCCAGAACAAGGTATTCTCATTGCTGCCCAGGGCGCCCCCCGCAGCGCCCTGCACCCTCCGTGACCGCTGGTGTGAAGTGTGTGACAACAATGGCGCACAGCTGCAGTGCTGTGCGCTACCTCATGAAGACTGAAAAGTCTTCTGCCGCCGGTTTCTGGACCTCTTCACTTTTCGGCATCTGCAAGGGGGTCGGCGGCGCGGCTCCGGGACCGGACTCCATGGCTGGGCCTGTGTTCGATCCCTCTGGAGCTAATGGTGTCCAGTAGCCTAAGAAGCCAATCCATCCTGCACGCAGGTGAGTTCACTTCTTCTCCCCTAAGTCCCTCGTTGCAGTGAGCCTGTTGCCAGCAGGACTCACTGTAAAATAAAAAACCTAAAAACTTTTTCTAAGCAGCTCTTTAGGAGAGCCACCTAGATTGCACCCTGCTCGGACGGGCACAAAAACCTAACTGGGGCTTGGAGGAGGGTCATAGGGGGAGGAGCCAGTGCACACCACCTGATCCTAAAGCTTTATTTTTGTGCCCTGTCTCCTGCGGAGCCGCTAATCCCCATGGTCCTGACGGAGTCCCAGCATCCACTAGGACGTCAGAGAAACCTAAATATACTTTCTTTCTAGGAGCTCAGGAGAGCCCCTAGTGTGCATCCAGCTCAGCCGGGCACAGAAATCTAACTGAGGTCTGGAGGAGGGTCTTAGTGGGAGGAGCCAGTGCACACCAGGTAGTCCTAAAGCTTTCTTTAGTTGTGCCCAGTCTCCTGCGGAGCCGCTAATCCCCATGGTCCTTACGGAGTCCCAGCATCCACTTAGGACGTTAGAGAAAGGTATAATAACATGCCCGAGTGAGAGAGGCATTGGTATACAATATATGGGTGTAGTATGGTATGCCGGCGGCCGGGCTCCCGGCGCCGGGAGCCCGACCGTTGGCATACCGACAGTGTGGCGAGCGCAAAGGAACCCCTTGCGGGCACGGTGGCGCGCGTAATTATTTATTCTCCCTCCAGGGGGGTCGTGGACCCCCACGAGGGAGAATAGCTGTCGGTATGCCGGGTGTCGGGATCCCGACATTCGGCATACTGAAGACCACCCTAATATATAGGTATAATAACATGCCCGGGTGAGAGAGGCATTAGTATACAATATACAGGTATAATAACATGCCCGGGTGAGAGAGGCATTAGTATACAATATACAGGTATAAGGAAGTATAATAACATGCCCGGGTGAGAGAGGCATTAGTATACAATATACAGGTATAAGGAGGTATAATAACATGCCCGGGTGAGAGAGGCATTAGTATACAATATATAGGTATAATAACATGCCCGGGTGAGAGAGGCATTAGTATACAATATATAGGTATAATAACATGCCCAGGTGAGAGAGGCATTAGTATACAATATACAGGTATAAGGAGGTATAATAACATGCCCGGGTGAGAGAGGCATTAGTATACAATATATAGGTATAATAACATGCCCAGGTGAGAGAGGCATTAGTATACAATATATAGGTATAATAACATGCCCAGGTGAGAGAGGCATTAGTATACAATATACAGGTATAAGGAGGTATAATAACATGCCCGGGTGAGAGAGGTATTAGTATACAATATATAGGTATAATAACATGCCCGGGTGAGAGAGGCATTAGTATACAATATATAGGTATAATAACATGCCCGGGTGAGAGAGGCATTAGTATACAATATACAGGTATAAGGAGGTATAATAACATGCCCGGGTGAGAGAGGCATTAGTATACAATATATAGGTATAATAACATGCCCAGGTGAGAGAGGCATTAGTATACAGGTATAAGGAGGTATAATAACATGCCCAGGTGAGAGAGACATTAGTATACAATATATAGGTATAATAACATGCCCAGGTGAGAGACACATTAGTATACAATATACAGGTATAAGGACGTATAATAACATGCCCAGGTGAGAGAGGCATTAGTATACAATATATAGGTATAATAACATGCCCGGGTGAGAGAGGCATTAGTATACAATATACAGGTATAAGGACGTATAATAACATGCCCGGGTGAGGGAGGCATTAGTATACAATATACAGGTATAAGGAAGTATAATAACATGCCCAGGTGAGAGAGGCATTAGTATACAATATACAGGTATAAGGAAGTATAATAACATGCCCGGGTGAGAGAGGCATTAGTATACAATATACAGGTATATGGAGGTATAATAACATGCCCGGGTGAGAGAGGCATTAGTATACAATATACAGGTATATGGAGGTATAATAACATGCCCAGGTGAGAGAGGCATTAGTATACAATATATAGGTATAATAACATGCCCGGGTGAGAGTGGCATTAGTATACAATATACAGGTATAAGGAAGTATAATAACATGCCCGGGTGAGAGAGGCATTAGTATACAATATACAGGTATAAGGAAGTATAATAACATGCCCGGGTGAGAGAGGCATTAGTATACAATATACAGGTATATGGAGGTATAATAACATGCCCAGGTGAGAGAGGCATTAGTATACAATATACAGGTATAAGGAAGTATAATAACATGCCCAGTTGAGAGAGGCATTAGTATACACTATACAGGTATAAGGAGGTATAATAACATGCCCGGGTGAGAGAGGCATTAGTATACAATATACAGGTATAAGGAAGTATAATAACATGCCCGGGTGAGAGAGGCATTAGTATACAATATATAGGTATAATAACATGGCCGGGTGAGAGTGGCATTAGTATACAATATACAGGTATAAGGAAGTATAATAACATGCCCGGGTGAGAGAGGCATTCGTATACAATATACAGGTATATGGAGGTATATTAACATGCCCGGGTGAGAGTGGCATTAGTATACAATATACAGGTATAAGGAAGTATAATACAGTAACATGCCCGGGTGAGAGAGGCATTAGTATACAATATACAGGTATATGGAGGTATAATAACATGCCCGGGTGAGAGAGGCATTAGTATACAATATACAGGTATATGGAGGTATAATAACATGCCCGGGTGAGAGAGGCATTAGTATACAATATACAGGTATAAGGAAGTATAATAACATGCCCGGGTGAGAGAGGCATTAGTATACAATATACAGGTATATGGAGGTATAATAACATGCCCAGGTGAGAGAGGCATTAGTATACAACATACAGGTATATGGAGGTATAATAACATGCCCGGGTGAGAGAGGCATTAGTATACAATATACAGGTATATGGAGGTATAATAACATGCCCGGGTGAGAGAGGCATTAGTATACAATATACAGGTATAAGGAAGTATAATAACATGCCCGGGTGAGAGAGGCATTAGTATACAATATACAGGTATATGGAGGTATAATAACATGCCCGGGTGAGAGAGGCATTAGTATACAACATACAGGTATATGGAGGTATAATAACATGCCCGGGTGAGAGAGGCATTAGTATACAACATACAGGTATATGGAGGTATAATAACATGCCCGGGTGAGAGAGGCATTAGTATACAATATACAGGTATATGGAGGTATAATAACATGCCCGGGTGAGAGAGGCATTCGTATACAATATACAGGTATAAGGAGGGATAATAACATGCCCGGGTGAGAGAGGCATTAGTATACAATATACAGGTATAAGGAAGTATAACATGCCCGGGTGAGAGAGGCATTAGTATACAATATACAGGTATATGGAGGTATAATAACATGCCCGGGTGAGAGAGGCATTAGTATACAATATACAGGTATAAGGAAGTATAACATGCCCGGGTGAGAGAGGCATTAGTATACAATATACAGGTATATGGAGGTATAATAACATGCCCGGGTGAGAGAGGCATTAGTATACAATATACAGGTATAAGGAAGTATAATAACATGCCCGGGTGAGAGAGGCATTAGTATACAATATACAGGTATAATAACATGCCCGGGTGAGAGAGGCATTAGTATACAATATACAGGTATAATAACATGCCCGGGTGAGAGAGGCATTAGTATACAATATACAGGTATAATAACATGCCCGGGTGAGAGAGGCATTAGTATACAATATACAGGTATAATAACATGCCCGGGTGAGAGAGGCATTAGTATACAATATACAGGTATATGGACTGGAGGTATTAGAATAATAATTATTATTCTGATAAGAGACACAGTAGATTGGGAGAAGCTCCGTGTCTATACCGGAAAGGTTCCGGAAGAGCAGGGCTGGCAGCAAGGTGCTGGCTGGTAACAGGGAAGTATGAGGCACCAGCGGCTACAGCCCGGGCAGTGCCCCTCGCGCAGTCACCAGGCGGCGATCCGGCACTGTACACATCGCTGCTGAGGGCGCAGTATGTACTTACGGGCGCAGGAACTCTCAGGCCTGACACTGTCCGAGGATCACCCACCGGCTCTACCTGACAGTCACCACTATTGTGCCGGAGCCACGCCCTCCCCTGACAGCATCATCGTCATGTGCTGCGGCGTGGGCGGAGCTTCCGGAGGAGCAGCGGTGACAGACCCGCTTCTGTAGACTTCACAGTCATGTGCTGAGCAGTGGGCGGGGCTTGCAGGGGGAGCGTCAATGTAAGAGCACATCTACTGTAGTTATTACGGTCATGTTCTGGGCAGTGGGCGGGGCTTGCGAGGGGGAGTGCTGGTGTGAAGCACAGCTTCTGGTGACATCAGGGTCATGTGGCTGCGTTGTCATCATCATAGTTACAGTGTCACGTGTGAGGAGTGATAAGTGTGCTGTGGTCTCTGTCCTCCTATTATTAGTCCATACCTTCCAACTGTACCTTTTTCTATGGTCTGTATTGATTTCTGGCTCTCCAATCTTCCGTTGAAAGTATAGGAAAAGGGGCGTGGTCACCCCCCCCCCCTTCCTGTAACCACGTCCCTTTCCTAATTTGTACCAATTTTTATGTGTAAAATGTTGGAGGGTATGTTATTCCATAGCAATTGGTATATATAGTTAACCCCTTCAGTGCGGAGTAAAGCCTCTTGTTGCCCTGGGCACTGCCTAATTGGTCACTTTTGGATGGAGACCCCGCCAACTCTCACAGATGTGTGAGAGGGCAGCGGGTTGGGGGGACGGGGGAAGTCACTCGCCTCCGTTCCCCCCGGACAGCGGCGGCGTTGCGGCGGGTCCCCAGCACGGAGGGGCTTGCATCCGGTGGGATTCAAGCCCCTCCAATCACGGCGCGGAGAGGCGGGGATGGCGCCGGGTGGGAGCCAATCAGGGCTCGCGCCCGGTCAGCCAATCAGAACATGCCGCGACGAGCCAATCAAGGCTCGTCGCGTCATAGCGCCGCCCCCTCCCAGCGTCTTATAACAGACGCGGCGGAGCGGGAGCGGCCAGTCGGCGCCGGGGACGGAGCAGAGAAGAGCTCCAGCGGAAGAAGAAGCAGAAGAGAGAACGCGGTGGTCCAGAAGAAGAGGCGGCGACGGGAACGGCCGGGAAGGAGAAGCCAGAAGCGGACCCCGCGGAGAGAGCCAGTCGACGCCCGGGAAGAAGACGTCGGGACGGCCGCGGAAGAGGAGCCCACCGGGAGTTCCGGAGGAGAGTGCCGCGGTGTGTGGGAGGCAAAAGAGCTAACGAAGCTCCCCACCGCGGCCTCTCCCTACGGCCCGGTAAGCGGCCTCGTGCCGAGTCTCTGAATTCCCCCTGGACCACCGGGTGTTCGGGCACTAGGCCCGTGAGCATAGTCAGGCCCTTCCGGCCTGTGGGCAGATAGTCGGGCCCTTCCGGCCCGTGGGCACCAGTGGTCGGCGCGTCTGGGCCCGGAAGCCGCGCGCAGTCGGGGCTCCACCCGGCCCGTGGCCTGTAGGCCCAGACCCGACCATTCCCTCCCTTTGGGGTTTTGGGCGTTAGGCCCGAACCACCACCAGTCACCCAGTCAGGCGGGCATTAGGCCCGGGGGCATAACGGGCCATAGGCCTGCAGAGCAGAAGGGGGCAGTAGGCCCTAGGGTATCTAGCCAGTGGGGGTAGGTATCCATAAGGTGGCCCTGGGCATCAGGTCCAGGTCATACAACAGTACCAGCTAAGAAGAGGGGGAAACAATCAAGGCGTTCTTAAATCAGGCGGAGCCCCGTCCCTTGTATACTCCAGCGAGTGAGCTGTGCGACCGCTCGGGCGGGGTACATTGCAGGCTGGGCACGGAGGGTCGGCTGACCCTCGCGTCTTGTATATGCCCTCGAGGTAGGGAAGGGTCGTGGAGAATTGGTCTCCACTGCGTCGGACTGGATGGTAAGGTACTCCTCATTTATATTGTACTCACATTGAACTTGTATTTGCTTGACCTGTTGACAGAGATTAGGTGAAGTAGCCGACCAAGTAAACCGTTGTAGTTCATAGTAGTTAGGCTCAGTTTTGTTGGTAGCCGTTGTTCAGTTGTAGGGAGGCTGCTGTCATTCTCTTCCCAGGAGCGGAGTTTCGCGTCAAGCAAGCTGACAAGAGTACCAGTGTGAGTATCCTCTGTGAGTGTGTGTCCTTGTCTGTGTTGAGCGCCGGTCGCGAGACCCCGCTAGGCCTAGCGGGCTCGCTCCCACCTCGGTGCGCAAGTGCCAAATAGGTGACGATTTGGGTGGCTGAGGCCCACGGGCCGATGATGACATTCACCTAACCGGTGAACGTCGCGGCCACCCCGGTGTGCCACTTATTCCCCCAGAGGAAGAAGTGGGCACGCAGTGAGAATATTTCTTGTCCCCTCTAGCCGCCGAGTTCCAGGCTGAGTTCCGGGCGAAGGTCCCGAAGAGGAGTCCTTTGCAATCAAGGCTGAGTGGGGCGGAGTGTGCGGTGCAGACGGAGGTAAGCAGTGGACCACTTACACGGGCGCAGGCTTCACACCACTTCGGCATCCTTACATTTGGCGTAGTCGGCAGGATCCTTGGAGAAGATGGATCGGGAAGTGGACAAGCCGGAGAGCGACGGTAACAAGTCCCTCGAGGAGACGAATGACGCGCCCAGCGATCAGCCTCGGGCCAGGTTACCCATCGGAGCAGCCCTCAACCACCTTGACAAGTTCGACGGGCAGAATATGCCCTTGACGGAGTGGATCGAGCAGTTGGAAACCACGATCGACCTCTACCAGATTCCGAAACGGGTACAGGTGAATTTGGCATTGAAGGTCCTGACTGGCGATGCCCGGAAGACCGTGAGAGTACGCCCCGAGCGGCTTCGTAGAAGCCTGGCTGACGTCTTCACCATCCTGAAGGGCGTGTATGGGGAAAAGGCCACCACCACCACGCTGAAGAAGCGTGTGTTCGCACGGGTTCAAAGGGAAGACGAGACGATTTCTCAGTTCGCTAACGCGATCCAGGAATACATGAGTGAGATCCAGACGAGGGAAGATGAGGAGTTGATGACTGGGGACCCGGATTCCACCTTGAGAGGTTTATTAATAGGTGGGCTGAGGAGCAGGTCCCTGCGGAACTACCTCCAGGATAAGGTCGATGGGGATGGCAAGCTCACCTTCTTCGAAGTGTTGGGGATGGCACTGAAGAAAGAAGAAAATGCGGAGCTTAGTTCCAGCGCCGTGTCCACACAACCCACCCAACCGATAGATAGGGTCCGGACGCCGGAGATTAGTCCCTTGGAGGGATGCATCAAGGAGTTAACCACCACGCTCCTTCTCATCCAGGACGAAGTGTCCCAGTTAAGACAGAGGGTGGAACGGGCCGAAAGCCGTGACGCCGACCCTGAAAGGAGGGGTTGGGACGACGAGGATCGTGCCAAGGAAAAAAACCCTCGGAGGAAAAGGGAGACGGAGACTGCTGGACGTCGGGGAGGGAGGGTGCGCCCGAGGGGACCCCGCGAGTTGGTGTGTTGGGAATGTGAGGAGCCTGGACATTTCGCTCGGGATTGTCCGGGGCGCCGCTCCGGACGGGAGGGGCGTAGGAGACCTTTAAACTAAGGTCCCTCGCGGTAACGGGACAATCCGCGGGGGAAGACGGCGCACAAGTAGACGTCGTCAACTCATCTGACTTGTTCGGTGAGTGTCCCACGGTAGTGGCAAAGTTAGGAGGGAGGGATCAACGTTGCCTTTTGGATACCGGATCGCAAGTGTCCACCATGTCCGAGAAACGGTTTAGGGAAGACTATGCCCATCTCACGGCCACCAGTGTCGGAAATTGGGTAACCATAGTGGCCGCGAACAACCTTCCCATTCCCGTAAAAGGGGTCGTGTGGATTGAGGTGGAGGTGTATGGGCAGTCCCTTGGGAAAAAAGGGTTCGTAGTGGTGAGTGGCGAGGAGTTTCACCATGGGCCGGTGATTCTGGGGATGAACATCCTACGGAGTCTGGATCAAGTACTCGTACACGATAAGGGCCCCCAGTACTGGAAGTATCTGGGTGTGCAGAAGCCGGTGCAGCAAGCTTTCCAGAGAGTCGTCCAGCGGAACGAAGAGACCGCCTCTGTGGAAGCCTTGCGCCCCCTCGGCCTGATCAAGACGCGACATAACCAAAAGGTGAGGATCCCAGCGAGACAGGAGGTGGTCCTGGAAGTACCCGTCCGTGCGCAGCAGCGGCTAGAAGGAAGGGAGGTTGTGATAGAACCTTGTTGGTTCAGGCAAGTGGAGGCCGGTTTGCTGCTGGCCAGAACCGTAGCGGTTGTACGGAATGGCACTGTACCCCTACGGGTGTGCAACCTGGGAAACTCACCAATTAAGATCCCGGCCAGGTCGGTGCTGGCCCATCTAGAGGCTATCCCCGAGGGTGGTATTGAACCAGGCCCTAGGGTTACCTTAAAGCCGGACGCATGCGAGCCTTGGACGTTGGCCGTCGCCCTCGAGGAAAAACAGGAACCCACCGCGGAGTGGAACGGGGACGTGATTCTAAACCAGATGGATGTATCACTGGAGGACCTTAGTACAGCAGAGGTAGACCGGGTAAAACAAATGTTGTGGGCACGACAGAAGTCGTTCTCTCGCAGCGAGGAAGATTTTGGCCACACGACCGAGATAGAGCATGAGATCAACACCGGTGACAGTCTACCCGCTCGGGAGCGCTATCGGCAGATTCCCCCGAAGCTGTACCAGGAGGTCAAGACCATGATCCAACAAATGTTGGCCAACGGCGTCATCAGGGAAAGTAAGAGCCCATGGGCTGCCCCCATTGTGCTGGTAAAGAAGAAAGACGGGACAATCCGATTCTGCGTGGACTACCGGAGGTTGAACAGCTGCACCGTCCGGGACGCTTATCCATTACCCCGCATTGAAGAGTCACTGGCGGCTTTAGGGAAATCGCGCTTCTTCTCCACGCTGGATCTGGCCAGTGGGTACTGGCAGGTGCCCGTGGCGGAGAAGGATCAGGCGAAGACGGCATTCATTACGCCCATGGGGCTTTTTGATTTCTGTCGAATGCCCTTCGGGCTCTCCAATGCACCGGCCACGTTCCAGCGCCTTATGGAGCGCTGTCTCGGGGACTTGAACTTCGAAGCAATCCTCATCTATTTGGACGACATTATAGTGTTCGCCCCCACCCTGGAGGAACACTTGCATAGGTTGGAACAAGTGCTTCAACGATTGGAACAATACGGCCTCAAATTGAAACCCCGGAAGTGCCACCTCTTGAAGTCCAGCTTGGAATACCTGGGCCATGTAGTCTCAGAGGAAGGGGTGCGGCCCACCCCCGACAAAATTGCCGCAGTCCAAGAATGGAGGACCCCGGGCAACGTGACGGAGTTGAGGGCATTTCTGGGATTGGTGGGCTACTATCGGCGGTTCATTCGAGACTTTGCCAAGATCGCAGGCCCCCTGCATGGACTGTTGCGAGGTGTTGCCACGGATGTGCGGAATCGGGCAGTGGCGTGGGACCAAGCGCAGGAGGTTGCCTTCACGGGTCTTAAACAAGCCCTCACCCAGGCCCCCGTACTGGCTTATGCTGACTTTGACAAGCCATTCATATTGTACACCGACGGGAGCCACCAAGGCCTGGGGGCTATACTCTCCCAGCTGCAGGAGGGCCAGGAGCAAGTTATTGCATATGGGAGTCGGAGTCTCCGGGAGTCGGAGCGGAACCCTGACAACTACAGCTCGTTCAAGCTGGAATTGCTGGCAGTCGTCTGGGCGGTCACCGAGAAGTTTGCGGAGTACCTGACCGCCACCGACTTCGAAGTGGTCACGGATAACAACCCCCTGTCGCACCTGCATACAGCTAAGTTGGGCGCCCTGGAGCAGCGTTGGGTGGCACGCTTGGCCAAGTTCTCCTTTAAAATCCGATACCGGCCGGGTAAGGCGAATACAAATGCAGACGCCCTGTCCCGCTATCCGGTAGGGCTACCTACGGGGCCCACGGATGAAGAGAGGGAGCGTCAGGAGATCCCTGACCTTACCAGGATGATCCTTAGCCCAACCGGGCCCAAGGCAACGCGCGGGATTCTACTACAGAAGGCCTTGCCGGACTGGGCCGCAGCCCAAGGGCAAGACCAGGAGGTGCAGTGTGTGCGTGGGTGGAAGGAGCGGGACCACTGGCCGTCCTCGGCGGAGAGGCTGCAGCTTAGCCCGTGGGGCAAGAGGCTGGTACGTCAGTGGGAACGATTGGCCGTACGAGGAGGGGTATTGTGCCGCCAGGCTTATCTCGAGCACGAGCTCCGGAAGGTGTGGCAGGTTGTTCTCCCCAGAGATTTGGCCCGTGGTCTGGTGATGGAGGCCCACGAAGAAGGCGCCCATTTTGGTACAGAGAAGACCCTGCAATGGGTCCGCCGGCAGTATTTCTTCCCGGGTTTACAGGCCCTGGTGGAAAGCGTGTGTCAGACCTGTAGGAGGTGTGCTGTTACCAAAAGTGGCGAACAACGGGCACCAGTGCAGACCATTCGGACCACCAGACCCCTGGAGCTCCTCATGGTGGACTATGTCTTGATAGGAGAGTCGGTGCGTGGGTACCAGCACGCTATCGTGATGACCGACCACTTTACCAAATTTACAGTGGTTGTCCCTACCATGGACCAGACTGCCGACACGGCGGCTAAGGCCATTGTTGAGCATTTTATCCGAAGGTACGGCTGCCCGGAGCGCATCCATTGTGATCAAGGTGCATGCTTCCAAGGTCGGGTGATGGAGCGGCTGTGTCGCACCTATGGCATGAACAAATCAAGGACCACCCCGTACCACCCACAGGGGAATGGAGCCTGCGAGCGATTCAACCGGACGTTGCTACAAATGCTGAGGGTCCTGGAGGCTGACAAGAAGCGGCGCTGGCCCGACTTTGTTCCGGAGTTGGTGTGGGTATATAACAACAGAGTGCACCGGACCACGGGGTTCTCGCCGTATTTTCTGTTGTTTGGCCGACCAGAGAAGGACCTGCAGGACCTCGATCTGTCCCTACCGGCGGAGGAGGAAGAGTGGACGCACAGTGGGTGGATTGAGGAGCAGAAACGCCGCCTGACGTTCGCCCAGGAAGTGGCAGCGGGGAACATCGGGTCCAACCTGCACCCTAGTCCCGGGAGGTCGCTAGGAGGACCATTCGCGGAGGGGCAAAGAGTGTTAGTCCGAGAGAAACGTCCTGGGAACAAATTGAGCGAACGATGGGAGGTGATGCCATACATCGTGCAGCGGCGAGTGTCTCCTGACAACCCCGTTTACGAAGTGAAGGCGGAAGACGGAAGTGGGCGTGCCCGCACTTTACATAGGAACATGCTGCGTCCCTACCTATTTGAGGATCTGCTCCCCATTGAGACAGTCCCAGGGGCTGCTCCTGGATCGGAGGAGGATGATTGGTGGATTCCGCCGCCTGAAGGGGCACCGGACCCTCCGCCATCGGGAGGGTCAGCCGAGGGTGGTGAACCGGTGGCTTCTGTGCCAGAGGCTTCCGTCCCCACCTCAGCAACCCTGCCCAGGCGTTCAACTCGAACGACATTGGGGGTGCCGTCCCCCCGCTTCGCGGACCCAAACTTCGAGTGGGCCGCAGCTCACATCTTTGTAGGGACTACAAAGGAAACGGGGGGGAAATGTGAGAGGGCAGCGGGTTGGGGGGACGGGGGAAGTCACTCGCCTCCGTTCCCCCCGGACAGCGGCGGCGTTGCGGCGGGTCCCCAGCACGGAGGGGCTTGCATCCGGTGGGATTCAAGCCCCTCCAATCACGGCGCGGAGAGGCGGGGATGGCGCCGGGCGGGAGCCAATCAGGGCTCGCGCCCGGTCAGCCAATCAGAACATGCCGCGACGAGCCAATCAAGGCTCGTCGCGTCATAGCGCCGCCCCCTCCCAGCGTCTTATAACAGACGCGGCGGAGCGGGAGCGGGCAGTCGGCGCCGGGGACGGAGCAGAGAAGAGCTCCAGCGGAAGAAGAAGAAGAAGCAGAAGAGAGAACGCGGCGGTCCAGAAGAAGAGGCGGCGACGGGAGCGGCCGGGAAGGAGAAGCCAGAAGCGGCCCCCGCGGAGAGAGCCAGTCGACGCCCGGGAAGAAGACGTCGGGACGGCCGCGGAAGAGGAGCCCACCGGGAGTTCCGGAGGAGAGTGCCGCGGTGTGTGGGAGGCAAAAGAGCTAACGAAGCTCCCCACCGCGGCCTCTCCCTACGGCCCGGTAAGCGGCCTCGTGCCGAGTCTCTGAATTCCCCCTGGACCACCGGGTATTCGGGCACTAGGCCCGTGAGCATAGTCAGGCCCTCCCGGCCTGTGGGCAGATAGTCGGGCCCTTCCGGCCCGTGGGCACCAGTGGTCGGCGCGTCTGGGCCCGGGGGCCGCGCGCAGTCGGGGCTCCACCCGGCCCGTGGCCTGTAGGCCCAGACCCGACCATTCCCTCCCTTTGGGGTTTTGGGCGTTAGGCCCGAACCACCACCAGTCACCCAGTCAGGCGGGCATTAGGCCCGGGGGCATAACGGGCCATAGGCCTGCGGAGCAGAAGGGGGCAGTAGGCCCTAGGGTATCTAGCCAGTGGGGGTAGGTATCCATAAGGTGGCCCTGGGCATCAGGTCCAGGTCATCCAACAGTACCAGCTAAGAAGAGGGGGAAACAATCAAGGCGTTCTTAAATCAGGCGGAGCCCCGTCCCTTGTATACTCCAGCGAGTGAGCTGTGCGGCCGCTCGGGCGGGGTACATTGCAGGCTGGGCACGGAGGGTTGGCTGACCCTCGCGTCTTGTATACGCCCTCGAGGTAGGGAAGGGTCGTGGAGAATTGGTCTCCACTGGGGCGAGGTAGCAGATCCTGCGTCGGACCGGATGGTAAGGTACTCCTCATTTATATTGTACTCACATTGAACTTGTATTTGCTTGACCTGTTGACAGAGATTAGGTGAAGTAGCCGACCAAGTAAACCGTTGTAGTTCATAGTAGTTAGGCTCAGTTTTGTTGGTAGCCGTTGTTCAGTTGTAGGGAGGCTGCTGTCATTCTCTTCCCAGGAGCGGAGTTTCGCGTCAAGCAAGCTGACAAGAGTACCAGTGTGAGTATCCTCTGTGAGTGTGTGTCCTTGTCTGTGTTGAGCGCCGGTCGCGAGACCCCGCTAGGCCTAGCGGGCTCGCTCCCACCTCGGTGCGCAAGTGCCAAATAGGTGACGATTTGGGTGGCTGAGGCCCACGGGCCGATGATGACATTCACCTAACCGGTGAACGTCGCGGCCACCCCGGTGTGCCACTTATTCCCCCAGAGGAAGAAGTGGGCACGCAGTGAGAATATTTCTTGTCCCCTCTAGCCGCCGAGTTCCAGGCTGAGTTCCGGGCGAAGGTCCCGAAGAGGAGTCCTTTGCAATCAAGGCTGAGTGGGGCGGAGTGTGCGGTGCAGACGGAGGTAAGCAGTGGTCCACTTACACGGGCGCAGGCTTCACACCACTTCGGCATCCTTACAGATGCATTACTATGGTTATGAGCATCAGCGATTGAACCATCCAATAAGAATGGATCCATTCTCACTGTATGGGGGGAATTAAATTGTGTTATGCCACTAGATAACGCCCGACGGAGTACTTCACTTGCTCCCCCGCCTCCCTAAAGGGCCCACGTGCTTGCATATGTGTGCGGGCGATATGAAAGATCAATCATTCATATCGCTCAGTGTGTATGCACCAACGCAGTCGTTCATTGTTGGCTCTCCATCACTTTTCAATGCAAGTCAATTTGGATGATGAGCGATCATCATTCAGATTGATCAGGGCTGTTTCTAACCAGTTTGGCGTTTGGCTCCCAGTGCAAGATTTAAAAATGCGCCCCCCCCCCCCCACACACACCACCCCATGTACATAAAAATGCGCCCCCCCATATCAATATAAAAAGAACCGGCGCGTGCGCTCCCGGCAAGGGGGCGTGGCTTCATAAAATAGGCGTAGGACTAATTAAAATGGACGTGGCCTCGACTAAAAAACGCCTACCTTACACCCCAGTTTTTGACCTTGCACCAACAGATCACGGCCACCACAGGAAAAAAAGAAAAAATTTATATTATGCCATACACCGCAATGCCCTTGACACATTAAATCCCCATTTTATACATTACGGCAGGCAAGAGTCCCCATTTTACACATTATGGCAGGCAAGAGTCCCCATTTTACAAATTACGCATGCAAGAGTCCCCATTTTACACATTATGGCAGGCAAGAGTCCCCATTTTACACATGACGGCAGGCGAGTGTCCCCATTTTACACAGAGTGTCCCCATTTTACACATTAGGAAGGCGAGTGTCCCCATTTTACACACTACGGCATGCAAGAGTCCCCATTTTACACAATACAGCAGGCAAGTGTCCCCATTTTACACATTACGGC
>NC_086454.1:296011350-296018850 GCF_028390025.1 Pseudophryne corroboree
CCAAAAAATCGCTAAAAGCTTTAAAAAACTCGGAGGTTAACCCATCCGGACCTGGGGATTTTTTAACTGCCAAAGAACCAATGGCCACTCTCACCTCATCCACCGTTATGTCACTCCCCAAACCATCAAGCGCACTGCCGTGACTCTCAAGCCCCGGAGTCCCCCTCAGAAATCGATCCATCCTCTCTCTGTCAAGCGACCCCCCAGACAAAAGGTCAGAGTAGAAGGAGCGCACCACACCCAGAATGCCCTCCCGCTCTTTCTGAAGGACACCCTGAGCATCGCGCAACCCCCTCACCTCCTTTGCACTGACCGAGTTCCTACAGCTCTGAAAGGGATCCGGCGAGTGGTATTTCCCGTAATCCCTCTCCAGAACCAAAGAAGCATACCGGTCGTACTGATACTCCTTCATCTGGGCTTTCACCCGGGAGATCTCCCCACCATCTCCCTGCTCAGAGATCAGGAAATCTAATCTCTTTCTCAAAGCCTGATAGGTATTCTGACGTACCAAGTTCCGTTTGGCTACGAGGCTACGAAAAAAACTGCGAGTCCTTTTCTTACATACCTCCCACCACTCAGACCTACTCCAACCAGCCTCCAATAAAGACTCCTGGGCTTCAAAGAAGTCCCTGAAGGACTGTCTGACCTCATCCTCCAGCAGGAGCTCAGAGTTCAGGTGCCACAGGCCCCGCCCCTTTTGAGGAGTTTCCGAAGCGTTCAAAGATGTAGACAGGAAAACGTGATCGCAGAACTCTACTGCCTTCAGCACAGGTGCCGAAGTTTTCGAGCTTTCCTTAACAAAAAACCTATCTATCCTACTCTTGCATCTACCTCTAAAGTAGGTGAAACCCGTGAGATCTGGTGAATGACGAACGTGTACATCCACCAAACCTGCCTGACTAACCATACTTGCTAGAAAAATGGAATCATAGCCCAGAGTAGTTTTTGAGCCTCCCCTGTCCTTAGGCCTAATGACAGTGTTGAAGTCACCGCCAAAAACCACTTGCTGGGCCGTAAAAAGATATGGCTTTATCTCCCTGAAGAGACATTTCCTATCCCATTTAGACTGCGGACCATAGACATTTATTAGCCTTAGGTCATGTCCCTTCAAGTTAACATCCAAAATCATACATCTGCCTACTTGGAGCTCAATAACCCGCTTGATGGTTACCATGCCAGTAAAAAGCACCGCCAACCCACCGTATGGCTCGGCCGCAAGAGACCAGTAGGACGGGCCGTGCCTCCACTCACTCTTTGCCTTGTGGAGGTCCGCCAGCCCGCCTATCCTTGTCTCCTGCAAAAACAAAATATCAGCCTCAACCGTGCCGAAAAAATCATAGGCCATATAACGAGCACGTTCGGACAAGATAGAAGCTACATTAATGGTAGCAAACTGTATAGGCTGGGGAGCCATCCTTCAGGGTTATTGCAAGTAGGACCCAACTTACTTCTTCTTTACCTGTCTTTCGGAATCCTCATCTGAGGAACCCCATCTCTTAGCACGGATTCCCGTCGGCAGGCACTCCCCCTCCACCACGACCACCTCTTCCTCAGAGGAGGCACTGCCCGGAAGAAAGGAGCCAAGCGAACAGGGCACCACACTAACATCTGACACCCCTGTTTGACCAGAGGCAACCTTAAGCACCTGAAGGGGTTGCGGATCAGGAGGATCCAGGTGCAGGCAAAACCAAGGGGTCAGGAAAAGCAACCACAGAGGATGCACCTCCAACCGCCAATGCATGAGAGACCATACTCTGAGCCACCGGAGCCTCCGGGATCCTGCCCCGCACGACAGGCACAGGGGAAGGGACCGCTACCCCCAAAGAGCTTTGCCCTAAAGTCGGAGCCATGCTCTCCACTGTTAGGTTTGCTGACTGAGCCCTTCTGCCACCCACCAGGAAATCCTCACGTGAAATACCTGGGCCATCTACGTCCTTCTTCCCCTTCCCTTTCCCCTTGCCCTTACCACCCTGCACCATATCATCATGGTAAGGGGATGATCCTCTCACTTTGACCCTGCGCCTACGCATAACTCTCTGCTGCAGGACCAGGTCACCATTCTCGGTTCTCACTATCTCACCATCCGCCTCATCCTCAGAGGTCAAAGCATTGAACCTGTTCGATAGGACGAGACCCTCCGACCCCTTGTGCTTTTTAGCACCACCTTTCCCCTTCACCACCAACTGGAAAGGCTCCTCCACCACCACCTGCACCTTTGGAACACCCTGGCCCAGAGGTTCCATTTCAACACTGCCACCGGGAGTCTGCACTGAATCCATACCGCTAACCTTTGCGACCTCAGCCACCTCTATTGGTACCACCACAGGAAGGGGGGGAAGGACACCAACCCGACCAACCTCCACTTCCGCTCTCCTGGTCACCTCCACCAGCTCCTCATCCTGCGCTGTATTATGGAAAGCCGAGGGGCAACGGCTGAATGGGTGACCCTCCACACCACACAAATTGCAAATAATGCCCTCGCAGTCCCTCGCCAAATGACCCACACCATTGCACTTGGAGCATTTTTGCGCGGGGCAGTCCTTGCTAATGTGGCGAAAATCACCACATCTGTGACACATGCGAGGCTGACCCGGGTAAAAACACTGAATCCGGTCCCTGCCAATGTAGGCGGCCGACGGGACATGGACCGCATGTCTCAACCGAACCTTGGCCTCCCAAGCACCGCCCCACACCTCCAACGACCCAGGGGCCTTGACCAGGGGGGTCTGCAAGGAGTCAACATATCGCAATAACCAAAAAGTTAGATCAACCACACTTATTGACTCGTTTCTGACCAAAATTGTTACCTTTACTGTGTCCTGACGCGTGATTGCAAATGCCTTGAACTTGCACCAATACGTCAAATTTTTATAGACTGGCTAGTAGGACCAGAACATCTGTAGACCGTTATAGGTCATGAAACTGAGATCAAAATCCGGTGTTCCCACCGGATGAATGCAAGCGAAAAGATCATCCGCCTTAAAGCCCATCTTGAAGAATTCTATTAGAAAGTCAGTACGAGACGGGGGAGTACCTTCACCCATCCACTTGAGCTGCACCACATTGCGGCGCTTCACAGGCTGCCCACCACCACTAGAGACCGGTGCAATCCTAGACCCGCCACCAGGCACATCCGTCACCACCTTGGCATAGGAGTTATCTGATCCTGAGACCACCACCGGAGCCACCACCGCACCTTGCACCGATTTACCACCACCACCTTGCATCGGTATACCACCACCAGCACCACTAGAGGAAGCAAGAACACCACCACCAACAACAGACCGACCTAAGGCTTGCCCCTGCGCAACCACTTTCTTCTGTTGCTCCGCCAACAGTGCCAGAGCTGGTCTGGCTCTAAGCAGAATCTCCAGACTCCCATATATTGAGTCCACTACAGCCATCTCCTGAACACCCAGCACCTCCTTATTCAGAGCTGGCAGACCTTGGGCCAACCTATCACTGACCACACTGCAAACATTCTTAGGTACACCATTGGACAAAATTCCATCAGCTGCTGGGGGAACATCCTCAGTACCCACCGCAGATGGCTTCGACGGCGGCACCTCCTTCCCTTTAACAGCAGAAATATCAGAGACCCTCTCTAACTCCAGAGGGGTCATCACAACGCTGCAAGGCCTTAAAGCAACAGTCTCACACAATAGTTCTTTCTCAGGTAACTCTTCCTCCAACACCCGAATCTGAGCGTAGAAGGGGTGCTCCCCCTCCACCACCTCCACCACCTCAATGTCCTGAGCCACCATGTTAGGCGGCAAGTCCACACTCAGAGCCACCTCCGTTGACTTTGCTTTAATAGCAGCTACCACAGACTCAAGGAGACACTGCTTACTCCGCAACTTCTCCTCAATCTCCTCCAAGTCTTTGGTAATGGCAGGCCTGTCCCTACTGTAGGAAGTATTACGCTTCTTTCTCTTCGCCGCAACTACCCTCGTAAGTCTTGCAATTTCCGCCTCAAGCTCGGCTACCGAAGCCTCTGCGCTCGATGGGTCCGCCACACCTTGCAACGCATCAGGCACATGTGACATGGCCATCCCTGACTGCATTGGCGGTGAAGGACAACACTCCGAGGTCTCACCCGACGGACTGACATCACCATCCACAGCAGGCGCAGAAACTTCCACAAGCATGTCAGGCTCCTCTTGACACTGCAGCGCTAAATCCTGCACCGCAAACTCAGCCGCGCCAGGGTCCCTGCTTGGCACCCCGTCAGATCCAGAGGACTGCAGATCCCCCCCAAGGGTCACCCCCACCTTCTCTTGCGGAATGTCCCCATATGCAGCAAGCTCCACACACATAGACTCAGCAGATATTTCTTCAATGCAGGCAGCACTACATATATCAGCTCCAGCAACATCCACCATCTGAACAACTGGGGACATAGAGACATCCATCACTGTACTTTCAGCATGCGGATCCAAATCGCCAGGACCCCCACCACCTTCAGCCACAGATGGCAGAACAATTGCAGCCACAGAGGGGGCTAAAACAGAGATGCCAGTAGCACCTGGCAGAGCACCTGCAGCCACCATCCTTAACACAGGGTCCACTATGTCAGGGGCAGCACTATCGACCAAGTCCCCAGTAACACACTCCAGACCCCCCCCAGACACACCTGCAGCCGCCATTTTAGAAGCGGGACCCGCGGGTGTCGATTAAATAGACACATGAACAGCTTGCCCCTCACAGTCCTGTCCCCCCACAGTCCCAAACATGGTACTCACGTCACCCACGGCCGTCAGGGGGGGCTGGGAACCAGCACTGGTCTCTGGCTGCAAATCCTCCTTAAGCTGCACAGACGACGCCAGGGGGGGGGGGGCAACTTGCACGGGGGAATTAACTGCCTTCCACTAGGCAGAATTGCATGAAACTTGGCAGGCTTGTTTATATGTGTTGGAACTTCACTCGTGTGAATTTTCAGCCCGATAGTCCCTTGGCCCACGGAGATAGATTCCTCCAAACACAGTTTCATATCTGTTAAATCCACGGCTGCCATTTTGGGACACACTGCAGCAGCATCAGGCACAGGCTTGTTGCAGACTTTATCCTGCTTTTCCACACTTTTCCCTGGATTTAAGGACATATCCAGGGGCTCCTCCAACTCCTCTCCCCCTGGGGAGTCCATTTCCACTGGGGTGGCACCCCAAAAAATGCTCCAAACAGGCTTTTCCACACTGATTTGAAGAGCTCCTCTCACACCTCACCGCGGCTGCTGGCACCAGACTTGCCCTCCAATGGGTCCTCGTTAAAGGATTTAAAGTGTACTCATTCCAATTACAGGGCCTCGAAAGAGTCCTGTATTGTTATTTTTCGTCACTACCTCCCCGAGTCGGGAGTGGGTAATTTGCGCGCCTGCTGCCTTCCTTGGATGTGGTAGCCGTTTCTCAGGCTCCCTCTCCGGCATCGAACCCTGATTCCCCGTTACCCGTGGTCACCATGGTAGGCGCAGAAAGTACCATCGAAAGTTGAAAGGGCAGACATCCGAATGCGTCGTCGCCGTCACGGGGACGTGCGATCGGCCCGAGGTTATCTAGAGTCGCCAGAGAGGCAGCGGGAGGCCGGGGCCGACCCGCCGGGAACCCCCGGATTGGTCTTGGACTGATAAATGCACGCATCGCTGGGGGGGTCAGTGCTCGTCGGCATGTATTAGCTCTAGAATTACCACAGTTATCCAAGTAACGGGGTCGAGCGATCAAAGGAACCATAACTGATTTAATAAGCCATTCGCAGTTTCACTGTACCGGTCGTGTGTACTTACACGTGCATGGCTTAATCTTTGAGACAAGCATATGCTACTGGCAGGATCAACCAGGTAGCTCTCGGTATCGGCCGGCGCGCGCCCGAATGGGGGGGGGCCGCGCCGCGCGCCATCTCGAAAGCGGCGGGTCCGCCGGACCGGGCTCCGTCTCGCCGGCGCGGGGCGGACCGGGACGGGTCTCGAGCCGTGCGGGCGCTCGGAAGAGGGGGACGGGAGGAAGGAGGACGGCCGTCCCGGTCGGGCCGATTGGGAAGCTCGGAGTCAGAGTGGACGGCGGGGCCCGGCCGCCACCGCGCCGTCGGGCGGACACCCCGGGAGGGGGGACGTCGCCGCGCTCAATTTCGCCTGTTTTCGCCTCACCCGACAACCCGTTCGCTAGGAAACCGGTGCAAGCCGTCCTGGGGGGTGGTTTTTTTCGCTGGGACGGCAGCAGCTGCCCCCAGCCCCACCTCATCCCGATCTACGCCTGACGGGTTTCGTCTTGTCCCGGGGGGGGTGAAAGGGTGTAAAGAGGTACCGTCTCGCGGGGCTCCGTCGCCCTTCCGGGATGCCGCCGCCTGGCGCCCGGGCGACCGCGGCTTCCGCCGGCTCCCTCCGAAAAGCGCCTCCCACTCTCCCTGCGTCTCCTGGACGGTCTCCTGCCGGCCTCGCTCCGAGTCTGTGCTTCTCTCTCGCCCTGCCGCCAGACTCGACTCCTCTCCCGCGCTCTCTCTCTCTCGCTCCGACCTCCGCCCCGTCCGGCCCTCCCGTCCGCGGCGGGGGGGGCCCGGTGGGCGAACCCTTCCGTGCGGCCGCCTCGCCGGAGCGGGGGCGGCGCGCAGAGCCCTCTCCTGGGGCTGCGAGGAGCGGCCGTCGGGGCTGGCCGCTACCTCGGATCTCGATGCGACGCTCGTTCGGTTCCTGGGAAATCGTGTGCTCCGCCGGGGTCTGGGGGCGAGCGCCCTTCGCTGGGCGAGGGGGACGGGTGCTGGCGGACGGAGCAGACCACGCCGCACGGGGTACGGGTGCGGGGCCCGCCAGGCTCCGGAACCGGAGCGCTTGGGCGGACGCCTGGGGACCGGACGCCCTCTCCGGGCGGAGGGGTTCCGGGCGCGCCGTGGGCAGAGGGAGGGTCGGGTTCGCCTGGAGCCGGCCGAGACCCCTGGGTTCCGGCCGAGCGATCGTCCCTCCCCGCCAGGGTGCGGGGTGCCACATCGATCGGGTTGCGGAAAGGAGACGGGGACCCTTCTCTCGCGTCAACCGCAGCCCTCCGTTTTCTCTTTTCCGGCTTGACTCTGTTCGCCACCTGTGATGCTCTCTGGCCGGTTCTCTCGGGCGTAGCGGGACGGGCGGCGCGCGCAACGCTCTCGCGGAGCGTCCTCCGACGTTTCCCCGGGCTCCCGGAGGCGCCTCCCGGCCCGAGGGGCGCCCGTCCGCACTCATCGGCGGAACTTCCGTGAGTCGCAGTACCCGATTCGGCCCGCCGGGGGGCGCTGCGGCCGGGGGAGAGGGGGATGAGCCCGGCCCGGACGCCAGGCTCCGCCGGACGCCCGGCGCTGCCCCATCTCGGCCTCGGAAAAAGGAGTCGGGGGAACGGGAGGCTGGAAGTCCCGGAGAGAGAGAGAGAGAGAGCTGCGCCCGCGTTTCCGCCTTCGACCACCGGGGGGCGCCGCACGCCCATCCGCACGGGCCCGTCCAGGTGGCTCCCGGCAGGGCTCTCCCACAACCCTCTCCCCGGACCCCGG